>NC_135232.1:1005510038-1005812121 GCF_051348905.1 Ranitomeya variabilis | reverse complement strand
GTAATAGGGGTGATGCGGAGGAAGAGTCTCCATGGTTTTTTGGAAAACACATCTACATATTGCCAAAAAATGTTTGGGCAGGGAAGTGAGATCTGTGGTGACCTCAGATGATCCGACCTGAACTTGAGCCCTCAGACACTTTACCACACATGACCCACTCCATCCCAGTATGCTCTCAGAAGCCCAGTCAATATGAGGTGAATGGTGGCGTAAGGAAGGTATGCCTAACAATACCTCATCAATACCCTCAGGGATCACCAGCAGAGAAACTATCTCTTGATGTCTTGGAAAAATTTCAAGAGAAAGGGGGATGGTCTGATGTGTGATCAGAGAGGATAGTGCGGACCCATTTACCACCCGGATGATGATCGGCTTGAGAGCATCACTAGAGGTTTGCATGCCATTGAGAAAAGGCGGACGACATAAAATTACCCTCAGCCCCTCAATCCATGCAAGCCTCCGTAGTGTGTGTGATCGATCAATAGGACAGTGTCATCTTAAAGGTTAGTTTGGAGGACACGTCCGACAAATCTAGAGAGCCCCCTCCAATGGCCACAAGGGGCGACCGTTCTCTCTGACGCCTGAGACACCTATTGGTGTAATGACCCAACTGCCCACAAACAAAACAAATTGGTGGAGAACATAAGGAGCGGGACTTAGTCTCCACCCAATAACCCACCATAGGCTTCACCAGTTCGTTCGTCCGAGTTGGAGACCACAAAGGATTGGAATAATTTGGTGCTAACCAAAACCTTTGTAGACACTGGGCTCACTCCAATATTCATTCAGCATACCGAAGATCGATACGAGTGGATATGATATTAAATTCTCCAGTGTAGTTGGCATTTCCCAGGTGGCCAAGGCATCCTTAACATGGTCTGCCAGAACACCAGGATCAAGACATTATCTGGCCACTCCAGCTCGGAAGCTATTGCCCAGAACTGGATAGCGAACTAACTGGTCAGAGAAGAGCCCTGAGTCAATGGCTGGAGTTGGAGTGTGGCGTCATGAGTAACTTGGGGTCCAAGAAAAACCTGTTTCAGGGTGCTCAAAAAATGAGAGATGCTCTGAACCACCAGAACCTTACGTTCCCACAATGTCGTAGCCCATTCCAATGCCCTGTCCATCAAAAGGACACCACAAAACCACAAAACCACTTTGGCCCGTTCAGATGAGAAACGTGAACTCAGTAGCTCCAGCTGGATTGAGCACTAATTCACGAATCCCCTGCAAGCCTTTCTATCCACAGAAAACTTACTGGGAGCGGGAAGTGTGGAAAAAAGGAACAGGAGTCACAGCTGAAATCCTAGTAGTGGCTTCACTGGCTGCCTGTGCCACTACTGCGGACAGATCCACAGCTGAAGCTACCCACTCTATAGCGAACAACCTGCCTTCCAGTTGCTGGATATTCTATGGGAGATGCTGCTCGTCCACCATTACTAACCAGACTCTGGCGCTAAGATACTGTTGGGGTTGGCGGATCGCACTAAATATAAATAATGATGAACTGCGATCGCAACCCGGGGTCCACCGTGCAGAGATGGAAAACTGCAGCTAATGTGAATAATGGCGGAACACACAGCGAGTGATAGCTAGCTCGCACTGAGTTAAACGTCACTCTATGTATATCACGCGAGGCTGTGTCACTCGCATGTTATGGTTTCCAATGGCAAGGAAACATCAGAAGCATAGAATAAATGGACAAGCTCTCGGGTGATGGAAACTAGAGCTGACCGCGATGCTAAACCTACACACCACACTAGAAGTAGCCAGGGGGCATTCCTGCGTTGTCTCTAGATGCCGCGCGCCAGCCGGAGAACTAACTACCCCTGGTAGAAGAAAACACAGTCCTGGCTTGCCTCCAGAGAATGTCCCCACAGGAGATAGTAGCCCCCCACATATAATAACGGTGAGAGCAGATGAAAAGACACACGTAGTATGAAAGCAGATTTAGCACAGAGAGGCCCGCTAACTAAATAGCAGAAAGATACAACAGAGGACTTCGCGGTCAGCTGCAAAACCCTTCAAAACACCATCCTGAAATTACCTTAACTCATGTGACAACTCATGCCACTGGAGTGGTAATTTCAGCCCAACAAGAGCTTCCAGCTGCAGAGATTCACATAAGTGCAAACTGGACAAAACATACAAAAATAGACTTAAGGACTAAAGTGTCCAACTTAGCTGAGCAGAAAACTGGGAGCAGGAACATGCAACAGAATCACTCTGGATACATTGATGGCCAGCATTAGAATGACTGAGGAGCAAGGTTAAATAGGATACTCCCACATCCTGATAGGAACAGGTGAACTGAGAAGGCAAAGCTTGCAGGACACCAGTACCACAAGAGACCACCGGGGGAGCCCACGAACCGAATCACAACAGTACCCCCCCCCTTAAGGAGGGGGCACCGAACCCTCACAAGAACCACTAGGGCGATCTGGATGAGCCCTATGAAAGGCACGGACCAAATCAGAAGCATGAACATCAGAAGCTGTAACCCAAGAATTATCCTCTTGACCGTAGCCCTTCCATTTCACCAGATATTGAAGTCTCCGTCTGGAAACACGGGAGTCCAAGATTTTCTCCACCACGTACTCCAATTCACCCTCAACCAGCACAGGAGCAGGAGGCTCAACAGAAGGCACAAGTGGTACCTCATACCTCCGCAATAATGACCGATGGAAGACATTATGGATAGCAAAGGATGCTGGGAGGTCCAAACGAAAAGACACAGGGTTAAGAATTTCCAAAATCTTATAAGGACCGATGAACCGAGGCTTAAACTTAGGAGAAGAGACCCTCATAGGGACAAAACGGGAGGACAACCACACCAAGTCCCCAACACGAAGACGAGGACCAACACGACGATGGCGATTAGCAAAACGTTGAGTCCTCTCCTGGGACAACTCCAAATTGTCCACCACCTGCCCCCAAATACGATGCAACCTATCCACCATGGTATCCACTCCAGGACAATCCGAAGACTCCACCTGACCAGATGAAAAACGAGGATGGAACCCTGAATTGCAAAAGAAAGGGGAGACCAAAGTGGCAGAACTGGCCCGATTATTAAGGGCAAACTCAGCCAACGGCAAAAAGGAGACCCAGTCATCCTGATCAGCAGACACGAAACACCTCAAATAAGTCTCCAAGGTCTGATTAGTACGTTCCGTCTGGCCATTTGTCTGGGGATGAAATGCAGACGAAAAAGACAAATCAATGCCCATCCTGGCACAAAACGCCCGCCAAAATCTGGACACAAACTGGGATCCCCTGTCGGAAACGATATTCTCCGGAATACCATGCAGCCGAACCACATTCTGAAAAAACAGGGGCACCAACTCAGATGAGGAAGGCAGCTTGGGCAAGGGCACCAAATGAACCATCTTAGAAAAGCGGTCACACACCACCCAAATGACGGACATCTTCTGAGAAACAGGGAGATCAGAAATAAAATCCATAGAGATGTGTGTCCAAGGCCTCTTAGGAACAGGCAAGGGCAACAACAACCCACTAGCCCGAGAACAACAAGGCTTGGCCCGAGCACAAACATCGCAAGACTGCACAAAAGTACGCACGTCCCGAGACAGGGAAGGCCACCAGAAGGACCTAGCCACCAAATCTCTGGTACCAAAAATTCCCGGATGACCTGCCAACGCAGAAGAATGAACCTCCGAGATGACTCTATTGGTCCACTCATCCGGCACAAACAATCTACCAGGCGGACAACGATCAGGCCGATCCGCCTGAAACTCTTGTAAAGCACGTCGCAGGTCTGGGAAGACAGCAGACAATATCACCCCATCCTTAAGTATACCCGTAGGTTTAGAATCACCAGGGGAATCAGGTTCAAAACTCCTAGAAAGGGCATCCGCCTTCACATTCTTAGTACCTGGCAGATACGAAACCACAAAATTAAACCGGGAGAAAAACAACGACCAGCGCGCCTGTCTAGGATTCAGACGTCTGGCCGACTCAAGATAAATCAAATTTTTGTGATCAGTCAAGACCACCACCTGATGTTTAGCACCCTCAAGCCAATGACGCCACTCCTCGAATGCCCACTTCATCGCCAAAAGCTCCCGATTACCGACGTCATAATTTCGCTCGGCGGGCGAAAATTTTAGAGAAAAGAACGCACAAGGTCTCATCACTGAACAATCTGAACTTTTCTGCGACAAAACCGCCCCCGCTCCGATCTTGGAAGCATCAACTTCCACCTGAAAAGGAAGAGAAACATCAGGCTGGCACAACACCGGAACAGAAGAAAAACGGCGCTTAAGCTCCCGAAAGGCCTCCACAGCAGCAGGAGACCAATCAGCAACATCAGCACCCTTTTTAGTCAAATCAGTCAAAGGCCTGACAACGCTAGAAAAACCAGTTATGAATCGACGATAAAAGTTAGCAAAGCCCAAAAATTTCTGAAGGCCCTTAAGAGAAGTCGGTTGCGTCCAGTCACAAATAGCCCGAACCTTCACAGGATCCATCTCAATAGAAGAGGGGGAAAAAATGTACCCCAAAAAAGAAATCTTCTGAACCCCAAAAACACACTTTGAACCTTTAACAAACAGAGAATTGGTCCGCAAAACCTGAAAAACCCTCCTAACTTGTTGAACATGAGATTCCCAGTCATCCGAAAAAATCAAGATATCATCCAAATACACAATCATAAATTTATCCAGATATTCACGGAAAATATTGTGCATAAAAGACTGAAAGACCGAAGGGGCATTTGACAGACCAAAAGGCATCACCAAATACTCAAAATGGCCCTCGGGTGTATTAAATGCGGTTTTCCACTCATCCCCCTGCTTAATTCGCACCAAATTATACGCACCGCGAAGATCAATCTTAGAGAACCACTTCGCCCCCTCAATGCGAGCAAATAAATCTGTCAGCAATGGCAAAGGATACTGATACTTGACTGTGATCTTATTCAAGAGTCTATAATCAATACAAGGTCTCAAAGAACCATCGCTTTTAGCTACAAAAAAGAACCCCGCTCCAAGAGGAGACGAAGAAGGACGAATATGTCCCTTTTCCAAGGACTCCCTAATATACTCTCGCATGGCAGCATGTTCAGGTACAGACAGATTGAATAGACGACCCTTAGGAAATTTACTGCCAGGGATCAAATCTATGGCGCAATCGCAATCTCTGTGAGGAGGAAGAGAATTAAGAGTAGATTCCTCAAAAACCTCACGATAATCAGACAAAAACTCAGGAATTTCAGAGGGAATAGATGAAGCAATGGAGACCAAAGATGTGTCCCCATGATTTCCCTGACATCCCCAGCTTAGTACAGACATTGTTTTCCAGTCAAGGACTGGGTTATGAGTTTGCAACCATGGCAATCCCAGCACCAACACATCATGTAGATTATACAGTACAAGGAAGCGAATCACCTCTTGATGGTCTGGAGTCATACGCATAGTCACTTGTGTCCAGTATTGTGGTTTATTACTAGCCAATGGTGTAGAATCAATACCCTTTAAAGGTATAGGAACTTCCAGAGGCTCTAGATCAAACCCACAGCGCCTGGCAAAGGACCCATCCATAAGACTCAAAGCGGCGCCAGAATCCACATACGCATCCGCAACAATAGAAGATAACGAACAAATTAGAGTTACAGACAAAATAAACTTGGACTGCAAAGTGCCAATAGCAGAGGATTTATCAACTTTCTTTGTTCGTTTAGAGCATGCTGATATAACATGAGTAGAATTTCCACAATAGAAGCACAAATGATTTTTGCGCCTATAAATCTGTCGTTCGCTTCTGGACAGAAAGCTATCACATTGCATACTCTGTGGTGCCTCTTCAGAAGACACCGCCAACTGGTGCACAGGTTTGCATTCCCGTAAACGCCGATCAATCTGAATTGCCATTGTCATGGACTCATTCAGACCAGTAGGCGCAGGAAACCCCACCATGACGTCTTTTACAGCATCAGAGAGACCTTCTCTGAAAATTGCCGCCAGAGCGCACTCATTCCACTGAGTAAGCACAGGCCATTTTCGAAATTTTTGGCAATATATTTCGGCTTCATCTTGCCCCTGAGAGAGGGCTATTAGGGCTTTCTCAGCCTGAATCTCCAAATTTGGTTCCTCATAAAGCAACCCCAAAGCCAGAAAAAACGCATCCACATTGAGCAACGCAGGATCCCCTGGTGCCATTGAAAATGCCCAATTTTGGGGGTCACCCCGCAGTAAAGAAATAACAATTTTTACTTGCTGGGCAGGATCTCCAGCAGAATGAGATCTCAGCGAAAGAAACAATTTACAATTGTATTTAAAATTTAGAAAACAAGATCGATCTCCAGAAAAAAACTCCGGTATAGGAATTTTAGGTTCAGACCGAGGAGCATGTAACAAAAAATCTTGTATATTCTGAACTTTAGAGGCAAGATTATACAAATTGGTAGCCAGACTCTGGGGATCCATATTTCAACAGATAAAGTCTGAGCCATTCAGGGGTTAAGAGGAGAGGAAAACAGGAGACTGCAATTAGAGCTGGAGTGCAACTTCAGAGGAAAAAAATAAAAAGGTTTCACACAGTTCCATTTCTCTCCTGCTTCAGCCTATAGATTAAACATTCTGGCTGGCCATACTGTTATGGTTTCCAATGGCAAGGAAACATCAGAAGCATAGAATAAACGGACAAGCTCTCGGGTGATGGAAACTAGAGCTGACCGCGATGCTAAACCTACACACCACACTAGAAGTAGCCAGGGGGGCATTCCTGCGTTGTCTCTAGATGCCGCGCGCCAGCCGGAGAACTAACTACCCCTGGTAGAAGAAAACACAGTCCTGGCTTGCCTCCAGAGAATGTCCCCACAGGAGATAGTAGCCCCCCACATATAATAACGGTGAGAGCAGATGAAAAGACACACGTAGTATGAAAGCAGATTTAGCACAGAGAGGCCCGCTAACTAAATAGCAGAAAGATACAACAGAGGACTTCGCGGTCAGCTGCAAAACCCTTCAAAACACCATCCTGAAATTACCTTAACTCATGTGACAACTCATGCCACTGGAGTGGTAATTTCAGCCCAACAAGAGCTTCCAGCTGCAGAGATTCACATAAGTGCAAACTGGACAAAACATACAAAAATAGACTTAAGGACTAAAGTGTCCAACTTAGCTGAGCAGAAAACTGGGAGCAGGAACATGCAACAGAATCACTCTGGATACATTGATGGCCAGCATTAGAATGACTGAGGAGCAAGGTTAAATAGGATACTCCCACATCCTGATAGGAACAGGTGAACTGAGAAGGCAAGCTTGCAGGACACCAGTACCACAAGAGACCACCGGGGGAGCCCACGAACCGAATCACAACACTCGCACACAGCAACAAAAAAGATACTCTGCAGTAGGGCTGTGTCAGTCGCACACAGTAACAAAGCAGGTATGGCGCTAAACACAATCCTTGATAATTTCACAGGAGAACGCAAGCCTCACAGGGGCAAGGGAACAGGTAGTGGACACAAACACAGCGTGTGCATGCACATGAATTCCTCTCTGGAGGTGCCGGAATTCTAAAGGCTATACGCCAGCCCTGAATTCACTCAAACTCCTCTCCGGAGGAGCCGGAATTTTAAAGGCTATACGCCTGCCCTGAGCACACGCAGACAAGTCCACACTACCATTATGTTCACACACTCATAAGGTATGAATGATCTTAGCGCACCGGCATGTGCTCCAGGAAATCTTTTATACGTTCCTGTTCAAGTCCAGTCAGACAGGACCTTGCTCGTGCACCAATCCAGAACTGCCACATCACCCAAGTAGCTGACGACCGACCACCAATGAGAGGTCGCCACCTCATGAGCATGCTCAGTAGTAAGATTTCTGGACTTAGCCTCTGGAAGGCCTGTTTTCTGCTGCCTATTGCTAGTTACTATAGCTTTGGCTGGAAAGCCCACAGTAACCAAGCGAACAGCACGAGTCTGGGCAAGACACTGAGACCGACGTCTTCGCTTAGCAGCAGCCGAAGCAGAATGGGAGACCGCAAAGGCAGACAAGGCTTGCTATCTATCCTGTGTAGTGGGAGAATCCCTGGCGCCTAACAACTTATTTCATGCAACAAAATGCTATTTAATTATTTAAAACTCATGCAATGTGATTTTATGTTTTTTATTTTTAGATTCTGTCTCTCACAGTTGAAGCGTACCTATAATAAAAAGTAGAAATCTCTACATTTTTTTTGGTGGGAAAACTTTCAAAATCGACAGTGTATCAAATATTTATTTTCCCCACTGTAAACAAGAAGTTAATTTAAACTCTTCTTATATTCCAGTTTTCTCATTTGGAATGACCAATGTATTGCAAGTTGGAGTACACAGAGTTACAGGTCTGTCAAAGTGATTTACTTTCAAAAAGTGAAGCTGTGTGCAGAATCACAAAAAAGGGTGTTTCTGTGAAAGTAAATGACTTAGATTTTCTAGTGTTATTTTTGATGTAGTGCCACATAGGAAGTTGCTGTATAAATTGAGGGATAAAAGCCTACAAGAAACTACTCAAATGTGGATAAAAAGCTGGCTGAAGATTAGAGTGCATAGATTTGTTATTAATGAACATGTTCCAATTGGACTCAAGTCATTTTACAAAGATTTTAACGTTTCATGAAGTTGAATTTATAGTTTGTGTATTAGGGTTTTCCTAATATCACAATTAAATGTCATCAAAAATATTCAAAGCAAACTTTTTTCCAATGCAGATGAGTCAAAACCAGCAGGTGTTGCACAAGATAAAAAGCTAAAATAAAATAAATGCATGGTTCATTAAAAGTAATTACATAAATTAAACGCAAAATGTTAGTTTAACACAAGAATGTTTTCTGTAACTCTTTTTCCATTGTTTTTTCTGCTTTTCTCTGTACTATTTTTCCACATTTAATATGTGCTCCATGGACACTGCTACCAGAAGTGCATCTTGTGAGATGTATGCATGCCCTGAACAGCTGTTTAAAAGTGAATATACCTGCGCTCGATGTCAGCGTGTTACATGTTTGGAAGCCCAGGTAATGGATCTAAATGTGCAGTTTGCAACATTCAGGATCACTGCAAATCTGGAGAGGATTTTAGAGCTCACTGAGCATGGTCTGGCTGGGTCCAGTTATATGAAGGTGGTTGGAAGTGGGGAAGTTCAGGACTCAGAAGTAGGTAGCTGGGTAACAGTTATTTAGAAGAACTGGTAGGGGAAAATTGTCAGGGAACCTAGTTCTGATCTGGCACAACTTAATAAATATGCCTGTTTTGCTGATATGCTGATATTAGGAATGCAAATCGAGGACTAGGATCACTACAGCAGGGCATTGCTCCTAGCAACCAGGAAAATTTCTGCTGTAGGAAGAAGGGAAATAGGAGTGTAGCAAAGGCCAGACCAATGTTGGTGGTAGGGGACTTTATAATTAAGCACACAGAAAGAGTTATCTAGACCATGAATGCCGATAAGTGTGCTGTCTGCTGGATGCTCGAGTTTGGCATATTGCGGATTAAATAGACAGATTAATAGGTGGGGCTGAGGAAAACTCAGTGGTCATGGCACACATTAGTACTAATGGCAAACTTAGAGGGAGGTTGAAAGTCCTTGAAAACAATTACAGGGAATTAGGAGAGGAGCTGAAGTCCGGGACCTACAAGATGGTGTTTTCAGAAATACTTTAGGTGCCACGAGCATTAAGGTACCTTCACACGAAGCGACGCTGCAGCGATAGCGACAACGATGCTGATCGCTGCAGCGTCGCTGTTTGATCGCTGGAGAGCTGTCACACAGACCGCTCTCCAGCGACCAACGATGCCGAGGTCCCCGGGTAACCAGGGTAAACATCGGGTTGCTAAGCGCAGGGCCGCGCTTAGTAACCCGATGTTTACCCTGGTTACCAGCGTAAAAGTAAAAAAAAACAAACAGCACATACTTACATGCGTCCCCCAGCGTCTGCTTCCTGACACTGACTGAGCTCCGGCCCTAACAGCACAGCGGTGACGTCACCGCTGTGCTTTCACTTTCACTTTAGGGCCGGAGCTCAGTAAGTGTCAGGAAGCAGACGCTGGGGGACGCATGTAAGTATGTGCTGTTTGTTTTTTTTACTTTTACGCTGGTAACCAGGGTAAACATCGGGTTACTAAGCGCGGCCCTGCGCTTGGTAACCCGATGTTTACCCTGGTTACCAGTGTAAAACATCGCTGGGTATCGTTGCTTTTGCTTTCAAACACAACGATACACAGCGATCGGACGACCAAATAAAGTTCTGGACTTTATTCAGCGATCAGCGACATCACAGCAGGATCCTGATCGCTGCTGCGTGTCAAACGAAACGATATCGCTAGCGAGGACGCTGCAACGTCACGGATCGCTAGCGATGTCGTTTCGTGTGAAGGTACCTTTATTACTAGAAAGACAGAGGGAGTTTGAGGAGTCAAATAAGTGACTTAAAAATTGGTACAGGAAGGAAGGGTTTTGGTTGATGGAAAACTGGGTCGTCTACAGGTTCTACAGTAGGGCTGGGCTGCATCTCAATTGGAAGGGTGCAGCGGTGCTGGGGAAAAAAGGGTCAGACGGATGAAGGAGTTTTAAAATTAGAATCTAAGGGGAGGGAGGGTAGTTGTGCAAATAAGGGGATAGATAGAGTACACAGAGAGAGCGAGACAGTAGGACAGTAGGGGTCAATGAGGATTTAGGTGGGGCTGAGAAATGCAAGCAAAAGAGTGAGATAAGTAGAAGTAATAAATGTGCTAATAGTATTAAATGTCTGTTGGCAAATGCAAGAAGTCTTTCAAACAAAATGAATGAATTGGAGACTCTTATGTCAGCCACAGAATATGATGTGGAGGGCATTACAGAAACCTTGCTGTATGAAAGCCATGACTGGATGACAAACATAGGTTACACCACATTCAAATTTACTTTCCTCAGTACACATAGCATTGTGGGTTATACATAACTTAGTGCCAAAAAATGTATATTTGGTGGAGAAAGCTTCAACTTGATGAACCTAGGTCTTTTTTCATGTAACTAAATATGTATATATGTAAAATGGCTTGCCTAGGCAAAATTAAACTTTGCTAAAAGGACAGGATGTGTAAAAAAATAATTAAGTCGTTTACCGAGACTACATCAACCTGGGTCCATTGCCGGCCAATCTGTGTCTGTGTAAGGACTGGAAGCATAGAAATTACCATTCCACCAGTTTTTAAGCCACTGTGACTTGTGATTGGCTGTAACAGTCAGGTGACTTTGAGCAGCATAATAATGAATGCTTTCATTGGTAGGTGAGTATTACTGGCTTTGCTATTTTTTACACATCCAGTCCCTAGGGCAGGCTTTCACACGGAATAACTAAGATGTCATTAATAATGTCACAGATTCCCTAGCAACCATCTGAATTCAGAAACAATTGTGGTACATTTAGGCCATAGAGACAACTCATTTGGTAAGCTTACCTCATTCATTTATTCATACTGACCCAACTGATGTTTAAGGAGTTATTTTGGCATCCTCTAAAGCAGGTGTACCTGTAACTAGATATGTAATTATTAGTGATGGGTGAACCACTGGAATTTCGGGTTCAGCGGGTTTGGATGAACATCTAAAAAAAAGTTTGGTTCGGGTACCAGAACAGTACCCGAACCGAAACGCAGACCCCATTCAGATGAATGAGGGGACTGAACATCCATTGCTTGCCACGCTGTCATATGCATGACAGCGTGGCAATCACGGGCTCTGTCAGTGGTAAGATCTTTAACACTAGTCAGAGAGCTGCAATTACCACGCTGTCAGATGACAGCATGAGCCAGAAGCTCTGACCGGTGGTAAAAAGGTTACAGCCAGTCACAGGCGTCGGCTGATGAGAGAGTACTCCTCTCATCAGCATATGCCTACTATCGCTGATTACAGCAAGAGCAGGTGCCTCTGATGGGTGTATTCTTCAGCCAGTGCCTGTGCTATAAATAAATAAATTTTAAAAAATTATCTGGGGCCTCTTCTATTTTTCATAACCAGCACAGACAAAAACTTGGTTATCAAAAATAGAGTGGTCCCATGCCAATTTTTAAAAATTATGTAAATAAATAATGAAAGAAAACTGTGTGGGGTCTCCACCAATTTTGAAAGCCAGCCAAGCTAAACCAGACAGCTTCGGACAGGTATTCTCAGAGTGGGAAGGAACCATGGGTATTGACCCTCCCCAGCCTAAAAATACCAGTCTGCAGCCACCCCAGAAAAGGTGCACCTAGTAAATGAGACAATTCTGGCGCTTTGCCCAGCTCTTCCCACTTGCCCTGGTGCAGTGGCAAGTGGGGTAATATTGAGAGTTTATTGTCAGTTGCTTTATGGCCACCAACCTAAAGCCCAGAGGTTAGTCTAAAAAGCCCAGAGGTTATTGATAAGTGTTTATAAGATGCCTCTATTACTAACCCCATTGTTAGATTGTAAAAGATACACAGCCAGAATAAAATCATTTAATTGAAATAATGACACAGACTCCTTTATTTGAAATATAAATATAAAAGCACAGTAATACTCACCTTTACGCCTAATACACCAATGCCCATGTCACCTGTAACAGAAGAAAAACTAATACACAACCATATCCTTCACCTGTCTGATGTGAACATAATCTGTCACACGGAGATCTGGATGATTTGGATAGCGGTCACATAAGTGATGCGACTTCTATCCACGCCAGCCGGCTCACCCTGAGACAGGAGCGCAATCGCCCTGCAGTGAGTAGTGCTAAGCTCCCATGAGAAAGGTCACCAGAGCTCATAGCTGATGAACCCTGGTGACCTCACTAACAGTACCGCTTACTGCCTGATTACAGTCCTGTCTCAGTGTGAGCTAGCTGATATGGATAGCAGTTGCATCATTGATGTGATCGCTATCCAAATCATCTGGATCTTCGTGGGAAAGATATGGATTATCTTCATGTCGGACAGGTGAGGGATATGGTTGTTTATTAGTTTGTCATCTTTTACAGGTAACATGGGCATCGATGGGTTAGGCATAATGGTGAGTATTATGGTTGTTTATTATTTTCTGTCTTTTACAGATGACATGGGCTTCAATGGATTAGGCATGCAATTGAGTATAACTGTGCTTTTTATTTTTATTTCAAATAAAGAAGTCTGTGTCTTTATTTCAATTAAAGGATTTTATTTTGGCTGTGTTTTTATTAGAATCTAACTATGGGGTTAGTAATTGGGGCATCTTATAGATGCCTCTCCATTATTATCCTCTGGGCTTGATGTCAGGGGCCAAAAAACAGCTGAGATCAACCCCACAAATATTACCCCTCTTGCCACCACACCAGGGCAAGTGGGAAGAGCCAGATAAAGCACCAGAATTGGCACGTCTAATAGATTAGTATTTTCTGGGGCAGCTGCAGGCTGATATTTTTAGGTGTGGGGAGCCAATATCCATAGCCTTTTACCAGTATGAGAATACCAGCCCCCAGCTGTCTGCTTTAGCTTGGCTGGTTGTCAAAAATGGTAGGGACCCTATGCCATTTTTTAAAAAATAATTTATTTAAATAATTAAAAAATATGTTGTGAGACCCATCTTTTCTTGATAACCAGTCATGATAAAGCTGACAGCTGAGGCTTTCAGACCGCAGCTATCAATTTTGCTTGTGATGGTTATAAAAATTAGAAGAGACTCAATGTCATATTTTATGTATTCATTATTTACAGCACAAGAGTCGGCTGATAAATACTCCCATCAGTGGCACCTGCTATTGCTATTATCATATTGGGAACTGCAGCTCTCTGACTGGCTGCAGTAATCAGAGCAGGCATCCTGCTATTCCTGATCTGCTGGCTGCACCCCCAATCCCATCACCATCACCCAACATTCCTGATCTTCCTCACCCTGCTATTCCTGGTATGTCCGCTGGCTGCACCCCCAATCCCATCACCATCACCCAACTTTCCTGATCTTCCTCACCCTGCTATTCCTGGTATGTCCGCTGGCTGCACCCCCAATCCCATCACCATCACCCAACTTTCCTGATCTTCCTCACCCTGCTATTCCTGGTATGTCCGCTGGCTGCACCCCCAATCCCATCACCATCACCCAACTTTCCTGATCTTCCTCACCCTGCTATTCCTGGTATGTCCACTGGCTGCACCCCCAGTCCCATCACCATTACCCAACTTTCCTGATCTTCACCCTGCAATTCCTGGTATGTCCGCTGGCTGCACCCCCAATCCCATCACCATCACCCAACTTTCCTGATCTTCCTCACCCTGCTATTCCTGGTATGTCCACTGGCTGCACCCCCAATCCCATCACCATCACCCAACTTTCCTGATCTTCCTCACCCTGCTATTCCTGGTATGTCCGCTTGCTGCACCCCCAATCCCATCATCATCACCCAACTTTCCTGATCTTCTTCACCCTGCTATTCCTGGTATGTCCGCTGGCTTCACCCCCAATCCCATCACCATCACCCAACTTTCCTGATCTTCCTCACCCTGCTATTCCTGGTATGTCCGCTGGCTGCACCCCCAGTCCCATCACCATCACCCAACTTTCCTGATCTTCCTCACCCTGCTATTCCTGGTATGTCCGCTGGCTGCACCCCCAATCCCATCACCATCACCCAACTTTCCTGATCTTCCTCACCCTGCTATTCCTGGTATGTCCGCTGGCTGCACCCCCAATCCCATCACCATCACCCAACTTTCCTGATCTTCCTCACCCTGCTATTCCTGGTATGTCCACTGGCTGCACCCCCAGTCCCATCACCATTACCCAACTTTCCTGATCTTCACCCTGCAATTCCTGGTATGTCCGCTTGCTGCACCCCCAATCCCATTATCATCACCCAACTTTCCTGATCTTCTTCACCCTACTATTCCTGGTATGTCCACTGGCTGCACCCCCAATCCCATCACCATCACCCAACTTTCCTGATCTTCCTCACCCTGCTATTCCTGGTATGTCCGCTTGCTGCACCCCCAATCCCATCATCATCACCCAACTTTCCTGATCTTCTTCACCCTGCTATTCCTGGTATGTCCGCTGGCTTCACCCCCAATCCCATCACCATCACCCTACATTCCTGATCTTCCTCACCCTGCTATTCCTGGTATGTCCGCTGGCTGCACCCCCAATCCCATCACCATCACCCAACTTTCCTGATCTTCCTCACCCTGCTATTCCTGGTATGTCCTCTGGCTGCACCCCCAATCCCATCATCATCACCCAACTTTCCTGATCTTCCCCACCCTGCTATTCCTGGTATGTCCTCCTGGCTGCTACTACTGTTTTTTTTCCTTCCCCTGCATGTTTTCTCATTTTAATTCCTTGACGCCAATACACAGTTGGCTTTATCTTTCCATTTGGATCTATTTCCCCTTGCAATTTTCCTTTGTGACGTCTAATTAATCCCCTCCTGTGTCTGTGACCAGTCTCCCTGCTGCTCCTCCCTCCTGATCACACCTGGCCTATTTCATGTGCACTACTTAGCTTGTTATAAATTCAGAGACACAGGTCTGTCTGGACCGTGGTCTGTCTCTAAAAGGATAACAGGAAATATGCCAGAAATGAGCCAGAAGTGAACAGAAGGTAAGATTAACTTACACTGTTAAAAACTGTACTAAATTTCTATCCTTTTCCACCACACTTGCTCATCATGCTGACATACGCTCTAACAGTTTTGGCTACATTACTCCTCAGCCTTCTTCGCTATGCCCAAACCCCAGCACCCTCTAACGAAGTAATAATCTCTCCTTCCCTCCTGCCTCCCCACCTGACCTCCTCTGCTGACCTGCTCCCCAACCTCAGATCTCTCCTAATAAAATACAAAACAAGCCGCCCACTCTCCTTCTCCTACCTGCTCTGTCTCGCTGCTTCTCCTAACTGCCCGAGACATATCTCCCAATCCTGAACCCCCACAGCTCATACCTGCCATTACTACCCCCTCCTACCACTCCCAACCCAATATAAACACCCGAAATTTTGCCACCTCAAATCCGTGCCCATGACGTCCACCCCCCTGCACCCTCTCTCTGGATCACTATTGAATGCCAGCTCCATCTGCAATAAAATCCATGTGATTCGTGACCTCTTTACCCCTTGTAATCTTTTCTTTCTGGGCTTCACCGAAATGTGGTCTCCACTTTACCTACACTCCTCACCCTGGCAATAAACATGGTGGAGGAGTGGGCCTTCTCCTTTCTTCCAACAGTACCTTTAACCCAATCCCACCTCTACCCTCCCTTATCCTCCCTTCTTTTGAAGTCCACACTGTCCGCATCTACTCCCCCTACAACCTCCAAATGGCCATCGTATACCGACCTCCGGGCCCAACCACTGCCTTTATAGACCAATTCTCCACCTGGCTCCTTCACTTTCTCTCTGCTGACATTCCCACCACCATCATGGGTGATTTCAACATCCCCATTGACACCCACCAGTCAGCATCCTCCAATCTCCTGTCCCTTACTTCATTCTTTGTACTTACTCAGTGGTCCTCCTCAGCCACGTACACAGACGGACACACATTAGACCTTGTTTTCACCTGTTTCTGCTGCCTATCTAACTTCACAACCTCCCCTCTCCATCTGACCACCATCTACTCACTTTCTCATCCCTGTCCTCCTCACCTGTCACCCGTTTCCAGCAACATGCGCACCCACGCAGGAACCTCACACACCTAGACACCCACACACTCTCTGACTCTATCCTACCACTATCATCCATATCCTCACTCCACGACACAGAAACTGCCACTGCTTTCTACAATGCCACTCTTGCATCAGCTATTGGCACGGTCACCCCTGTCATGCATAGCAGAGTGCGATGAACCAGTAGACAACCCTGGCACAATAACATTACTTAAAAGCTTGGGCAAGTATGTAGAATTGCAGAACGGCATTGGAAGAAAACACATTCACAAGATGATTTCACTGCACTCAAACAAGCAACACTCGCATTCAAATCAGCTCTCACCTCTGCTAAACAGGCCTACTTCACAACCCTTGTATCTTCCTTATCCCACAACCCCAAACACTTTTAACTCCCTCCTCCACCCACCACTGCCCCCTCCGAGTTCCCTAATCATTGTCGAGGACTTTGCCACGCACAAAAATAATACCGACCAAACAAGGCAAATTTTTGTCGTCAAACCACCACAACCCCTTAGTATTCCAGACCAATGCCCAAACCCCATAACTTCCCTCTCCAAAATCACTGAAGGGGAGCTTGCTCATCTTCTCTCCAAATCACACCTCACCACTTGTGCACTTGACCCCATCCCATCCCACCTCTTCCCCAACCTCGCCACCACACTAATCCCATCCCTAACCCATCTCTTCAACCTATCACTAACTTCTGGTACCTTCCCCACTGCTTTCAAACATGCCACAATCACATCTATCCTCAAAAAGCCATGTCCAGCTATCGCCCCATATCTTTGCTCCCATTTGCATCCAAACTCCTTGAGCAGCACGTCCATGCTGAACTTTCCTCTCACTTTGCATCTAACTCTCTCTTCAACAACCTACAATCTGGCTTCCGTCCCCACCATTCCACTGAGACTGCCCTGACCAAAATTACTAATGACTTACTTACAGCCAAAGCTAACAGACAATTCTCTATACTCCTCCTTCTAGACCTGTCCTCTGCCTTCGACACAGTTGACCACTGCCTCCTACTACAGATCCTCTCTTCCTTTGGGGTCAAAGACCTCGCCATAGATTGTATTAGTTAGTGTCTGCAGAAATGGGCGTTTCTCTGAGAAAATTAGGAAGAACATTTGGAATGGTAACCCAAATTTGTAAAGAATGGTGTCTGTTAAGTTGAAGCATTTGGAAATTGTATGAAAACTCTGCCATAAGAAGCAAATCAACCGAGTCATCCTGAAAATGGAAAATATAGCATCAGAAATATTGCTTCAATGTGTAATTTGTGGGTTCACTCTGACCTTTAGATTGAGGATGGAATGCTGACGTTAATGTCCAATGCTGCACAAAAATTCTTCCAGGATATTGATGTAAATTGTACCCCAATAAAAGAGACAACTTTGTTTGAAACTCCATGAAGATTAAATTCAATCTGAATTATGAGATTATCTGTCTCTTTAGCAAAGGGAAAATCCATACAGGGAACATAATGTACTGCTTTGGTGAGTCGGTCGATTGTGACTAAGATGGAAGTCTTTCCTTTTGAAACTAGATTAACAATAACGTCCATAGATATAAAACCCCAAGGGCAAGACGTAATTGACAAATGTTGCAATAATCCCATTTGTGATGTACGGGGACTAGTGTTGAGCATTCCGATACCGCAAGTATCGGGTATCGGACGATATTTGCGGTATCGGAATTCCGATACCGAGTTCCGATATTTTCCGTATATCGGATACCGGAATCGGAAGTTCCCAGAATTCAAACTGCCCGAATTCAGCCAATGAGGACTGATTAGAAGTGTGGGCACATCCTGTTCTGCATGGTGGGCATGGAAGTACTGGCATGGCTGTGATTGGCTGCTGAAATGATGTCATGATGCACTATAAAAGTCGCTGCCGCCTTTTAGGGCTCACTCTGCTGTGAATTCAGTTAGGGACAGGACTCTGTGTTCTGACTGAGGGCCAGTTTAGAGATATTGATTTGCTTAATTGTGCTTTACCCAGGCTAATTTAGCAACCACTGTTTGGGAACCTTGCTTTTGCCTTGCAACGCTGTTCACAGCTGTCTGCAAGGTCTCTGTGTGAGTGCACATCGCTCTGTAGTCTGTGTGCAGCCACAGCCGGTTGTATTCAGCTCAGGGTGCGTCACTGCCTCATACCATTCTATCCATTGTCCTTTTTTGCTATTAGTGCAGCCTGCTGCACTTTATGTCAAATATTTCCTATTAGTTGCTTTCCACCCGTATCCACCTACATTGTGGAAAAACACTACATAGGATAACATAGAGGAGTTTTTTTTGGCCTTGCAGCGCCATTTACAGCTGTCTGCACGGCCTCTGTGTGAGTGCACATCGCTCTGTAGTCTGTGTGCAGCCACAGCCGGTTGTATTCACCTCAGGGTGCATCACTGCTTCATACAGTTAAATCCATTGTCCTTTTTTGCAATTAGTGCAGCCTGCTGCACATTTTTTCAAATATTTCCTATTAGTGGCTTTCCACCCGTATCCAGCTAAATTGTGGAAAAACACTACATAGGATTACATAGAGGATCTTTTTTTGGCCTTGCAGCGCCGTTTATGGCTGTCTGCACGGTCTCCGTGTGAGTGCACATCGCTCTGTAGTCTGTCCGCAGCCACAGCTGGTTGCAGAAAGCTCAGGGTGCGTCACTGCCTCATACCGTTAAATCCAATGTCCTTTTTTGCAATTAGTGCAGCCTGCTGCACATTTTTTCAAATATTTCCTATTAGTGGCTTTCCACCCGTATCCAGCTAAATTGTGGAAAAACACTACATAGGATTACATTGAGGAGCTTTTTTTGGCCTTGCAGAGCCGTTTACGGCTGTCTGCACGGTCTCTGTGTGAGTGCACATCGCTCTGTAGCCATTTCTGCAAAAAAATAAATAAATAATAATAAAGTTCACCAAACACACCACTTTACAGTTGTGTAGGCCACATTAGCTCATATTAAAGTCTAGTCCACACTTTAGAAAATTAGTGTTTCTTATACCTGTTAGGAGCTGTTCAGGAATAAGCACACTAAGCCCTTAGTACTTTTCTGCTTATCTTTATCAGTCAACCAAGATGAAGAGGACAGGGAGTAAGGCACGCGGGCGTGGGCGCAGAGCAGGGAGAGGATGTGGGGATTCTGTGCCTGCTGCGGGCACCGGTGACTCATCATCACCCAGTTTCAGCAGGGAACAGTCCTTCATGCACAGCTTTGTAGGAGATCGCCGTACACCGCTTCTGCGTGAAGAACAAATTGAAGCCGTTGTCGGATGGATGGCAGCTAACGCATCGACTTCAATTAGTGCCACATCCTCTCAGGCACAGAGCACTGGAGAGCAACCATCTGTCTCTTCACCACCTGCCAAATTGCCCAGGCAGTCAGAGAGCCCAGGACAGGATCCATCTCTACTTCTGTTCTCTGAATCTCTTGGCTTGGAAACAGGGGGCCAGCCAAGCAGCATTGGAGAAATGGAAGAAGAGGCAGTGTGCAGTGATGCCCAACAGCTTTGTCTCTCTGACTCTGAAGAGGCGGGTGGGCCAGTGCCTCCAGTCACCACACCGCAGTACGCATCTGATGATGAGACTCAGGTGCCACTTTTTGGTGCATACTGTGCTGCTGAGACTACCCAGGAGGAGCAGTTGGTGGCAGAGGGTAGTGTAGATGATGAGGTCCTTGACCCATCGTGGCGTGAGGTACAGGAAGGTGGTGGGAGCAGCTCTGAGGAAGAGATTCTCCGAATGGGCCAAAGAGGGAGAGGGAGGGGGAAGACTGCGGTTCCTGTAGCCTCCACTTCAGCACCCATTAGGAGCATGCCTCTTCCAAAAGCCAAAACGGGCACTGCCAAGACTTGCAGTGCCTGGTCCTTTTTTGACACAGTTGCAGATGACATTTGCTTTGTTAAATTCAAGGTGTGTCATCAGAAAGTCAAAAGAGGGAAAAATGTCAGCAACCTCAATACCACAAATATGTGGAAACGTGCGGACCAAGCACGCGGTGGAGTTACAAAAACACAATGAAGACCTAGGTCAACCAACAGCGGCACCTACCACCTCTTCAGCTTGTGTTGTTGCCTCTTCCTCCAGCTCACACACAGCTGGTTCGGCTTCCTCACAGGATCGCCATGGAAGAATCTCTGGCACTGTTGTCCAGAGACCCACAGTAATTCCACCCGCAGAACAACGTTCCCAGTCATCCTCATACTCCCAGCCCAGTCTACAGCCATCGGTAGCACAGACATGGGAGAAAAGGAGGCCATTCTCGGCAAACCACCCCTGAGCACAGGCTCTGAATGCTGGCATTGCAAAACTACTGTCCCTTGAAATGCTGTCATTCAGGCTGGTGGAGACTGACAGCTTCCGCAACTTGATGGCATTGGCAGTCCCAAAATACAATGTGCCCAGCCCGCTTTTATTTCAGCAGGCAAGCCGTCCCTGCTCTGCACATGCATGTGGAGGGACACATAAAACACGCGCTACTGAACGCCATCAGTAGCAAGGTCCACCTTACCAGCCAATGCGTGGACCAGTCACCATGGACAGGGGCGATACCTTTCCCTCACTGCCCATTGGGTTAATGTTGTTGAGCCGGGTACAGATCGTGCTAGTGGCGCAGGACATGTTCTGCCAACTCCAAGGATTGCAGGAATCCAGTCTGTCCGCATTGACTCCTCCTCATACACAAGTTCCTCAGAATCATCACTGCAGGAGCCGTCACAGTCCACCTCCACATGGACCCATGAACGTTTACCTGTTACGACCGACATGAGCACAGCTGTGGCCAAACATCAACAGGCCGTCTTGAAATTAATTTCTTTGGGGAATCGAAGCCACACAGCGCAGGAGTTCTAGAATGCCATCAAGCAGGAGAGCGACGTGTTTTTTGTGCCAGCGAATCTCCAGCCAGGCATGGTAGTGTGTGACATTGGCTGAAATCTGGTGGCAGCTCTGGTCCTAGGCAACCTCACTCACATCCCATGTCTGGCACATGTGCTCAACTTGGTCGTGCAGAGTTTTTTGAGGGACTATCTGGATCTTGATGCACTGCTGCACAAGGTCCACCTAGAGTGTGCTCACTTGCGGCGTTCCAGCATGGCAAGATCGCGCATTGCAGCTCTGCAGCGCCGATTCCACCTTCCGGAACATCGCATCATATGTGACCTACCCACCAGGTGGAATTCCACGTTACATACGTTGGAGCGGTTGTGTGAGCAGCAGCCAGCAGTAATGGAGTACCAGCTGCATCAGGCGCAAAGAAGTTGCACTCCGCGCCGTTCAGACTTCACAACCACTGAGTGGACTACTATGAAGGACATCTGCCAGGTTTTGCGTTCCTTCGATGATTCCACACAGATGGCGAGTGCAGATGATGCACTAGTCAGCATGACTGTCCCCCTTATCTGCCTGCTTCAACAAACACTGCAAGCGCTAAGGGATGATGTTGTGGAAGAGGTGGAGGATGAGGAGTCACCAATTCCATCAGCTTCTGGACAGTCAGCGCTATATGGTTCCTCACAAAGGCCTAGGGAAGGGACATTTTGTGAGGAGGATGAGGAGGAGTCAATGGAGGAGGAAGACGTAGGTCCAGAGGAGGGAGTTACACAATTCTCCAGTAGTCAGTGTGTAGAGCGAGGGTGGGGTGATTTGAGCAGGCAGAGATCACGCCTCAAGCAGGGGACAGCGTTTCTTGGCCAGTTGGCAGTCTGCAGCACATGGCTGATTACATGCTGCAGTGCCTGAGAAACGACCGATGCATCGCCCACATTCTGAACACGGCTGATTATTGGGTGTACACCCTCCTAGATCCTCACTACCGGGACAACTTACAAAGCCTCATAACACAGTTGAACCGGGAGTGTAAAATGCGGGAGTACCAAGACACACTGGTGAATTCCATCATCTTCTCCATTCCAACTGAGAGAAGTGCTGCTAGTGCATTCCAAAGCAGCTCAGTGCGTCGAGGCAGTGGAGGAAGCTCTGCACAAAGAGGGAGCAGAATCAGTGCCTCAGCACAAGGCAAGACCAGTATGGCCCAACTGTGGCACAGTTTTGTGTGCCCGCCACACATGTCTACACCATCACAGTCGGCTCCAGTCAGCAGGAGGCAACGTTTCCGTCAGATGGTGACAGACTACATGTCTTGCCCTCTTACTGTACTCCCAGACGGCTCTTCCCCCTTCAAGTTTTGGGTCTCTAAGCTGGATACATGGCCAGAGCTAAGCCAGTATGCATTGGAGGTCTTTAGTGCCGCAGGTGGTGTACTAACAGACTGTCGCATGCGACTATCCTCCGATAACGTTGACCGGCTTTTCTGAAAATGAACAAGGCCTGGATCTCGCAGGAATTTGCCACTCCTCTTCCAGATTAAATCAAAACACATGACCCAGTGTTATTGGGTTTCAGTAACATCAGCTGATCCCCAGCCGGCAATGTGTCGTGCAACCACCACGCCGACACAACTATTGAAATTTAAGGGAACCTGTCCCCCCAGGCATTTGTTACTGAAAGAGCCACCTTGTGCAGCAGTAATGCTGCACAAGGAAAAGGTAGCTCTTTTTGTTTAGCTCCTTGCACAAGCAGAACCTAATACTTATAAAATGTGTCCCCTCACACCGTGAGACCGTCCTGGAGGTGGGACTTTCCTTGGTAATGGGACGCAGCACAGCCGTCATTCCAACCCCCTTGGTGCCGTGCGCCACCTCCTCAGCGTTGTTTGAAACTGTCCCATAGCGCTGTTATGTTATCCCTTGGCCATGTGCACTTACCGCTGCGCATCTTCTGATATCATTTGTTGTCAGGCTGCCTGCGCCTGTGTGGACGCGCTGCCCGAGATTCCGCCTCGCAGTCTCTTCTGATTTAATCACACTGTGGGCCTGGGATCCATGGGCATGCGCAGTGCATATCTTAACCTCAGGCTCTCACTCATCTCCCTCCGCCTTCTTCAGACTGTACGCCGTCAGCTGATCCCTAATAGCATGCCATGGCCGTGACGCCGCACAGTCTGAAGAAGCCGGAAGGAGGGGAGTGAGAGGCGAAGATATGCACTGCGCATGCCCATGGATCCCAGGCCCGCAGTGTGATTAAATCAGAAGAGACTGCGAATCTCGGGCAGCGCATTCGCACAGGCACAGCCAGCCTGACAACAAATGATGTCAGAAGACGGGCACCGCTAAGTGCGCATGGCCAAGGGATAACATAACAGTGCAGGCTACAGGACAGATTGAAACAACGCTGAGGAGGCGACGCACGGCACCGAGGGGGTAGAAATGATGGCTGTGCTGCGTCCCATTACGAAGGAAAGTCCCACCTCCGGGACGGTCTCACGGTATCAGGGGACACATTTTATAAGTGTTTAGTTCTGCGTTTGCAAGGAGCATAATTAAAAGAGCCACCTTTTACTTTTACATCCTTAGTGCTGCACAAGATGGCTCTTTCAGCTACAAACTCCTTGGAGGGGTTAAAGGTTCCCTTTCAACTTCCTCCAATCAGGCTTCGGCCTACACTCTATTCCTCTGCTCCTCCTTGATTCCCTGGGCTCCAACACCGCCAGTTGCTGCCCAGAAGTGCTGTCTGCACAGTCAACAGTTGCTCCTCTGTTATTGGGGTTCAGTAACGCCAGCTGCTCCCCTGCTGTGTTGCAGCAATACCTCCAGCCTGCTCCTCCTGCTGTCCCTGGGCATCAACACCGTCAGTTGCTGCCCGGAAGTGCTGTCTGCACAGTCAACAGTTGCTCCTCTGTTATTGGGGTTCAGTAACACCAGCTGCTCCCCTGCTATGTTGCAGCAATACCTCCAGCCTGCTCCTCCTGCTGTCCCTGGGCTTCAACACCACCAGTTGCTGCCCGGAAGTGCTGTCTGCACAGTCAACAGTTGCTCCTCTGTTATTGGGGTTCAGTAATGCCAGCTGCTCCCCTGCTGTGTTGCGGCAATACCTCCAGCCTGCTCCTCCTGCTGTCCCTGGGCTTCAACACTGCCAGTTGCTGCCCAGAAGTGCTGTCTGCACAATCAACAGTTGCTCCTCTGTTATTAGGGTTCAGTAATGCCAGCTGCTCCCCTGCTGTGTTGCGGCAATGTGTCCTGCGACCGCCACGCTGACACAACTACTGAAATTTAAGGGAACCTGTCCCCCCCAGGCGTGTGTTACTGAAAGAGCCACCTTGTGCAGCAGTAATGCTGCACAAGGAAAAGGTGCCTCTTTTCTTTGTGCTCCTTGCACACGCTGAACCTAACACTTATGAAATGTGTCCCCTCACACCGTGTAACCGTCCCAGAGGTGGGACTTTCCTTCGTAATGGGACGCAGCACAGCCATCATTCCTACCCCCTTGGCGCCGTGGGCCGCCTCCTCAGCGTTGTTTGAATCTGTCCCAAGAATCTGTCTGCGCATGCCCATGGATCCCAGGCCTGCAGTATGATTACATTAGACGACATTGCGAGGTGGGATCTCGGGCAGCGCGGCCGCACAGGCGCAGCCAGCCTGACACCAAATGATGTCAGAAGACGGGCAGCGCTAACTGCGCATGGCCAAGGAATAACATAACAGCGCAGGCTCCGGGACAGAATCAAACAACACTGAGGAGGCGGCGCACGTCGCCAAGGGGGTAGGAATGATGGCTGTGCTGCGTCCCATTATGAAGGAAAGTCCCACCTCCGGGACGGTCTCACGGTGTGAGGGGACACATTTCATAAGTGTCTAGTTCTGCGTTTGCAAAGAACATAATAAAAAGAGCCACCTTTTCCTTTTGCAGCATTAGTGCTGTGCAAGATGACTCTTTCAGCTACAAATGCCTGGGGGGGTTAAAGGTTCCCTTTCAACTTGCTCCAATTAGGCCTCGGCCTACACTCCGCTCCTCCTTGATTCCCTGGGCTCTAACACCGCCAGTTGGTGCTCGGAAGTGCTGGCTGCACAGAGAAAAACACTCGCCACTGTGTCAGTGGGGTTCAGTAATGTCAGCTGTTCCCCTGCTGTGTAGCCGGCAACGTGTCCTGCAAATGCCACGCAGACACAACAGACAATAAGCTGCCTCCAGTGCAGGCTTCGGCCTACACTCTGCTCCTCCTTGATTCCCTGGGCTCTAACACTGCCAGTTGGTGCTCGGAAGTGCTGGCTGCACAGAGAAAAACACCCGCCACTGTGTCAGTGGGGTTCAGTAATGTCAGCTGTTCCCCTGCTGTGTAGCCGGCAACGTGTCCTGCAAACACCACTCAGACACAACAGATATTAAACTGCCTCCAGTGCAGGCCTCGGCCTACACTCTGCTCCTCCTTAATTCCCTGGGCTCTAACACCACCAGTTGGTACTCGGAAGTGATGGCTACACAGAGAAAAACACTCGCCTCGCCACTGTGTCAGTGGGGTTCAGCAACACCAGCTGTTCCCCTGCTGTGTAGCCGGCAATGTGTCCTGCAAACGCCACACAGGCACAACAGACACTAAGCTGCCTCCAGTGCAGGCTTCGGCCTACACTCTGCTCCTCCTGCTGTCCCTGGGCTCTAACACCACCAGTTGTTGCTCGGAAGTGCTGGCTGCTCAGAGAAAAACACCCGCCACTGTGTCAGTGGGGTTCAGTAACGCCAGCTGTTCCCCTGCTGTGTAGCCGGCAACATGTCCTGCAAATGCCACGCAGACACAACTGACAATAAGCTGCCTCCAGTGCAGTCTTCGGCCTACACTCTGCTCCCCCTGCTGACCCTTTGCTCCAACACCGCTAGTTGGGGCTCTAGGAAGACAATCTTGAATAGTTCCCCCTGGTTCCAGTACCGTCAGCTGGTTCCAGGCAGAGCCTTTGGCTTAGGTGCCTCCTTCTGGGTACCCGAGTTCCACCAACGTCAGGTGGTCCTTGGTAGTGCTTTCTGGCATGGGTACCTCCTTCTTAGTAACCGGGTTCCAGTAACGTCAGCTGGTCCTCAGTAGTTCCATTGGCTCTTGTACCTTCGGCTACCCATCCGGGTTCCAGTACCGTCAGCTGGTTCTTGGCAGTGTCTTTTGCTCTTGTACCTTCTGCTCCCCATCCTGGTTCCACTACTGTCAGCTGGTTCCAGGCAGAGCCTTTGGCTTAGGTGCCTCCTTCTGGGTACCCGAGTTCCACCAACGTCAGGTGGTCCTTGGTAGTGCTTTCTGGCACGGGTACCTCCTGCTTAGTAACCGGGTTCCAGTAACGTCAGCTGGTCCTCGGTAGTTCCATTGGCTCTTGTACGTTCGGCTACCCATCTGAGTTCCAGTACCGTCAGCTGGTTCTCGGCAGTGTATTTTGCTCTTGTACCTTCTTCTCCCCATCCTGGTTCCACTACTGTCAGCTGGTTCCAGGCAGAGCCTTTGGCTTAGGTGCCTCCTTCTGTGTATCCAAGTTCCACCAACGTCAGGTGGTCCTTGGTAGTGCTTTCTGGCATGGGTACCTCCTTCTTAGTAACCGGGTTCCAGTAACGTCAGCTGGTCCTCAGTAGTTCCATTGGCTCTTGTACCTTCGGCTACCCATCCGGGTTCCAGTACCGTCAGCTGGTTCTTGGCAGTGTCTTTTGCTCTTGTACCTTCTGCTCCCCATCCTGGTTCCACTACTGTCAGCTGGTTCCAGGCAGAGCCTTTGGCTTAGGTGCCTCCTTCTGGGTACCCGAGTTCCACCAACGTCAGGTGGTCCTTGGTAGTGCTTTCTGGCACGGGTACCTCCTGCTTAGTAACCGGGTTCCAGTAACGTCAGCTGGTCCTCGGTAGTTCCATTGGCTCTTGTACGTTCGGCTACCCATCTGAGTTCCAGTACCGTCAGCTGGTTCTCGGCAGTGTCTTTTGCTCTTGTACCTTCTTCTCCCCATCCTGGTTCCAGTACTGTCAGCTGGTTCCAGGCAGAGCCTTTGGCTTAGGTGCCTCCTTCTGTGTATCCAAGTTCCACCAACGTCAGGTGGTCCTTGGTAGTGCTTTCTGGCACGGGTACCTCCTGCTTAGTAACCGGGTTCCAGTAACGTCAGCTGGTCCTCGGTAGTTCCATTGGCTCTTGGACCTTCGGGTAGCCATCCGAGTTCCAGTTCCATCAGCTGGTTTTCGGCATTTTCTCAGCCTTCTTGTACCTTCTGCTACATTTCCAAGTTCAAGACCCTAAAGACGACGACCCGGAAGACCGAGAAGCAGAAGAACAAGAGGCTGCAGAACAAAGAGCAGAAGAACATTAAGCACAAGACTAAACATCAGAGCAAAAGATATTATCTAAATTATAAGCAGAAGAAGACTAAGCAGTGTATGGGGGTGAGTCCGTTCCTCCTCTTGGTGCCCCTGGAAAAAGCCTGCTGCTGCAGGCCTAACTGAACGCGGACAAATCTTGTTGTAACTCTTTTGTGACAGGCAGAATGGAAGGTGTAATCTTCAAACTGTTATAGATAACAACTACAGGAATGCCTGTCACAAATAAGAATATGATGAAGAAGTAGAATATGAAGAAGAATAATAGTTTAATAAAAATTATATGAAGAATGTAACAAAAAAAAATAATAGGTAGAAGATGAAGAAGATGATGAATAAGGTGAAGAAGAAGTTGATGTCAAAGATGCTGCTGCTGAGGATGATGAAGAAGAAAGTGTCGTAGAAGTAAAAAAGAAGGTGAAGGGCCTGGAAGTAGTGAAACATTAATATCTGACAAAATAAAAAAAATCTTAACATAGTCAATATCTTTGTAACTCCGAACGTCTTAAAAAAAAAATTAGATTCCTGCTATTCTATTTGATTGGGCTGAACCTCTATGCCTTTAATGTCTCAGCCACCTCCCCCAATACATCCTACATTATTCTTAGTTGTTTTCCTTCATGTAGAATGAACCTACAAGGAAAGAAAGGGTTTATTTTAATTCCGATATTTTGGTCCCATTGACTTGCATTGGTATCGGGTATCGGTATCGGCGATAGCCGATATTTTTTTAATATCGGCCGATCCAATCCGATACCGATACTTTCCGATATCGGAAGGTATCGCTCAACACTAACAGGGACTTTTATTCAAGGCATAGGTGCTACAGGAAGAAACATTAGTTAACACCTTTTTTGGTAACTGGGCCATTAAAAGAAGCAAGACAGAAATTCTTGTGATTTTCAAAGTCCCTTGTGCCCTGCTAATTTGGAGTCATGGATCAGTTTTAATACCTTTTAGTTGCGCAGTTTCTGGAACATAAATGCAATGATTATGAAAGATTAGAGATATATCATCTAGCGGGTGCAAAAGAATTGGGTCTGTCTCATATGCCACCCATATACTGTATATCATTAAGCAAGTCTTTGTTATGGATCCCCCTAGGAAGTTGGACTCACAGAATATTTGTTACTGCTGCTGTTGGAGAAGAATCTTTGGAGAACATCCTAGATAAAGCATCAGCCTTACCATAAGGGGAACCTGGCCTGCAAGAGATAGCAAAGTTGAATCAATTAAGAACCAGTCTCCATCGTGAAGGCTGAGGAATCGAACACTTTACAGATCTGACAAATTCAAAGTTGCAATACTCAGTTAGCACAACAATTTGTTGAGCTGCTCCTTCTGGATGATATCTCCATTCCTTGAAAGCAGCAATGATAGTTAAGAGCTCCTTGTTTTCCACATCATAGTACCTTTCTGACACTGTCAAACGTCAGGAAAAATAAGCACAAGGATGTAACAAATCTTTTATTTCAGTTCTTTGTGATAGAATGGCCCAAACTACACTGTCTGTAGAATCCACTTCTACAATAAAGGCATGTTCAGGGTTGGGATGAATCAGAATAAGAGCTGTACTTAACGTCGTCTTCAGGCAAGAAAAAGCATCTTGTGCTTGAGGAGCCAAAAAAAATGGTATACCTTTCTTAGTTACTTGGGTGATTGATACAACTATACCTGAAAAATTCTTAATGAAAAATCTGTAGAAATTAACAAAGCCCACAAAACACAGTGTTAGGGTTGGCGGATTGCACTAAATAAATTTAATAGAGAAGTGCAATCGCAACCCCGGGTCCACCATGCAGAGATGTAAAACTGCAGCTAGTGTGAACAATGACGGAACACACAGCGAGTGATTGCTTGCACACACTGAGTTAAATGCCACTCAGTAAACAGCACATGAAGCTGTGTCACTCACACACAGAAATGGAATAGATGCTCTGCAATAGAGTTGTGTCACTCACACACAGTAACGGAATAGATGCTCTGCTCTAGAGCTGTGTCACTCGCACACAGTAATGGAATAGGAATTATGCTAGATGCGATCCCTGTTAATCTCACAGGGGAAGGAAGCCCGCTCACGGGGAAAGAAGCAAACAGTGGGCACACAGTCAGCAAAAGCACTCAACCAACTCCTCTTCAGAGGTGCCGGAATTCTAATGGCTAGACACCAGCCCTGAATTTATTCAGACAATCTCCTCTCCAGAGAACTGGAATTCTAATGGCTTACCGCCAACCCTGGCACATGCTGATAAAGTCCACACTTTTGCAAAGTCCCATAGACACACATAAAGAGATTGATACTAGCGTGCCCATGTGCAACTCTGAGACCCTTTCATATGTCCAGCTCATGTCATGTTGGACAGGACCTTGCTCATGGACCAGTCCAGAGCTGCCACATCACCAGAGCACCTGACGATCGACCACCAATGAAACATCGCCACATCACAGGCATGTTCAGCAGGGAGATTTCTGGACTTAGGTCTCCAGAGCATTCGCTCGTCGCTGCCTATTGCTGGTTACCATAGGCTTTGGCTGAAGAGCTGACAGTAACCAGATGAACAGAATGAACCTGAGCAAGACGCTGAGACCGACATCTATGCTCAGCAGCACCCGCAGTGGCCAAAGCAGAATGGGGGACTGCTGATGCATGATTCTCTTGCCCTGAGCTTTAGTGGGGGATCCATCAACAGTTTTCATTATGATAGATGAAAGTCTGTTTTCAGTCTTTAACCCATGTTTTTGAGAAAGAAATGTCCATAAAATTTCTGTTCCCTCACAAATAAACCATGGCAGATGTAGAAATCCTTTGAGAATCAATATGAAATTTGATAGATTTGGAGCAATGAGAATAATTGTTTTCTTTTTTTTAATGTTGGGTGCAAGAAAAGAGAAACGGGCGGTATTCCCTGGAGGCACTGGTTCCAACAAGACTGATTCTTCATTAGAAAAGTTGGGATCTGCTACCACTGCTACTGTTTTATGTACTTGAGAATGACAATTGATGAGAAAGTGGTCAGACTTGCCACAATAGAAATACTGATTTTCCCAGAGTCTCCCTGCTTTTCTCTCAGTACTTTCACTTTTTAATAGGCTGTCATGTCTGGGTTAATTAGATAATGATTACACAGGTCTGCAAAAAAAAATTTTTCAAGAGCTGTTTTGGTTATTCCACATAATCTTTATGTTTTTAAGTGCGCTGAATCCGAAGATGACCTCCGTTTTGTCATAGGACATCACGTTTTCTGACAATTTAGGTAACTATGTTAAATAAGACAATACCTCAAAATAAATGAAAATAGACTCATAAAATTAATATTTTATTACAAACGTTTCATGAAAATCATTTTTTAACTGCAATGAGCTCACTAACACATGTTAAAATCGATTCTTCTTCCCTGTGAGGCTTCTCTTGGTCCATTCATGCCCAGGCTAAATCTTTATATGACAGTAGCATAATGATACACAGCACGTATGATCCATCAGTAGAAAAATGAGAAGGGTGTGCAGCTAAATATAATCTGCACTTGTGGATAAATCCACAATATTTGCTTTGGTCTCCAATGAACTGGAAAGGCGGGAGTAAAAGATGAGTGGATGGGGTGGAGCCACAACAATGTTCTGCAGATCCTGTACAGAACGCTATGGAATGTCTGTGTTTGAAATCCTGCATACTTCATTCTCAAGTTTTGCATGTCTGCATAGATGTCAGAAAGCAAACAGTTATTTTTGTTTAAACGAACCTCCAAACTTGTTCACTGAGCAGATTCCATAGTAAGGCTTGAGTATCCTGTTTTGATACTGGTGGAGCATGGCTGGAAGCCAATGGCTGGAGACACATGAGCAGGAAAGCAAGTGGTAGTCGGAGTTCTTGGTTGTAGCAATGGAGATCGTGGGAATGATCTGGAGAGGAGTGGTAATAGTGTGGGATGAGAGAGTTCTAGGAGCTGGAGACTGGATGGACACAATACTCAAGCAATGCATGCATATTCCATGTGGCTTTAGGTAGGCCCAAACGAGACAAAAGATGGCTCACAGATTAAACATTGGCCTATACCTTACGGTTTCACTGGTTCTGCTCTTTTCAATCTATTTTGAGGCTTGCTGTCACATAGCAAGGTGAAATACTAGAGTTAGTGACTAGCAAGGTTGAGTACATTTTGTTGTCAGCTAAGTGGCCTATGTTGTTAACATGTACTATTACTACATATTTTATTACTTACTGTAGGGTACTTGCTCATTGTTTTTATCCTAGGTTTGGTCTGTCAATTGACAAAATGTAAATTTGCACCTATAAATTACACTTAATGTATATAAACAGGTAAGCTGGACCATTTCTTCAGTTCTACCATTTTGTGGCCCTAAAAGCTTTGATTAATTGGCTCCAATGAGTAAAGAAACACCTGTTAAATAGTGATGAGCGAATAAACTCGTTACTCGAGATTTCTCGAGCATGCTCGGGGGTCCTCTAAGTATTTTTAGTGCTCGGAGATTTAGTTTTTGGCACCGCAGCTGAATGATTTACATTTGTTAGCCAGCATAAGTACATGTTGGGGTTGCCTGGTTGCTAGCGAATCCCCACATGTACTTATGCTGGCTAACAGATGTAAATCATTCAGCTGCGGCAAGAAAAACTAAATCTCCGAGCACTAAAAAATACTCGGAGGACCCCTGAGCATGCTCGGGAAATCTCGAGTAACGAGTATATTCGCTCATCACTACTGTTAAACCAACTAGAATAGGTATTAAACATTAGATTCCTGAAAGTATCCCCTTTTACTGTGACGACAGCTTTGCACACCCTTGACACTCTCTCAAGCCACTTTGTCATGGCTTCCAATGAGGAGAATGCCTCAGCAAGAGATAACTTGTGGAATCACCAGCATTCAGAAAGTGCTTGAGATCATCATGTGTCTTTTATAGTGTAATTACCCTGTTCCATTCAGTGCTGTACTGTATTCCAACACTGTTTTAAGACAGAACATGGCAAAAAACACTGAACTAAGTAAAGAGAAATGACAGTCCAACATTACTTTAAGGCATAAAGGTCAATGAATCCATAAATTGCTAGAAACTTGAAGGTGCCTCCAAATGCAGGCAAAAAAAAAATCATCAATAGCTATAAGGAAAGTGGCTTACATGAAGACTACCCCAGGAAAAGCAAGAATAAGAGTTACCTCTGCTGCAAAGGATAAGTTCACCAGTCTCAAAAACTGCACATTCACATGGCTTGAGAAAATGAGAAAACAGCCCTGATATATGTTACACAGACATCGAGTAACAGACACATCTCAGGATCGATTGTCCATAGGAGACTGTGAGAAACAGGAAGCAATGGTTAAATAAGCCACTACTGAGGACTGTAAACAAGAATAGTTTTATTTGGACAGATGAACATGCAGCGCCCCAGAGTCCTGGTCGTTGCAGTACTGTGGCTCCGCCACTAAGGGGAGCCACGGTGCGTTCGATGGCACTGAAGGAGTTCCTCCAATCAGGTATCACAGACACCAACATGTTTCACAGCTGGGCCTCCGGGGGGAGCTAAGGGTGCTATTCATTAGGCCACTCCCCACCATAGTGGGTAAACTGGGGGTCAGGCAGGAAGTTAGTAGAGAAAGCTGACTGGATCGAACGAAGCAACACCTAGTGAGAGAGGGTGTTGTGGAGGAAGAGACAGTAGGGTCTCTGCCAGGGGTGGGATCCTGGCAGAGGCTTGGCATTGAAAGAACGTAACGGGACCGTGCCTGCTCAGAATAGCGGCGGTGCCCTAAGAAAGGATTAGAAGCGAGATAGATTGTGCTGAGTGAGAAACGAAATCAAGCAGAAGGAGAATACCAGCAGGGGTTTTGTTGAAAGAGGCAGCACCTTGCTGAGGCGCATTACCGGTGGCCAGAACACCGAGGGAGTGGAATAATATACAGCTTTAAGCCATACTCCAAACAGCGGCAGGACAGTCAGTCTCAGGCGGGCTGTCTACCACATATCACCTATGAAGTCTTGGGGGGCAATTGCGGGAGAGGGGCGTCTCTAGGGTCCCGGAAGAACTCCAGGCCTACCTGACAAACGGGTGCCGTTCTTACTGTAACATCAGGAAGGGACGGAAGATTAGCAGAAGATCAGTTAATCGAGTTGTGAGGGAACTTAAGAAACAGACACAACAGTTGTGGGGTACTTTCCGTAAGCACAGCAGGGAAGGACTACAACACAAAGCGCTAAGAAGGAAGGCACTGATTTCCACCTGTGAGGAGAACTCTGGAAGTGCCATTGGACCGGCCGGACTTGCGCAGCCTGGTGGACCGGATTCTGGACTGAGGACCGAGAGATCTCCAGTAAAGAGGTAAAGAGACTGCAACCTGGTGTCCTCGTTATTTACCGCGACCTGCACCCCACAACTGCACCGCTATACCACCGTTAACAGCACCTATTTGCAACGGACGTCCCCCACTGACAGACAGGGCCACGGACCGGGTCTAGCCACCGTGACAACCCCAGGACTGAGATCCCAGAGGCCCGGCTCCGGGTACCCCTCGGCCCTGCGGCGGTGTGGGGGCGCTCCAGATTTTGGCGTCACGAACAGGATCTACTTAAGCCTGAAGAATCAGGTCATGTGTGCCTAGAGACTGTGATTTGTTGTGCATGAACTGTAGCTTTATTGAGAGACTGTGTGCTACCACTGACCAATAGAAGTTCCCGCCAAAAGCCGCCGCCATTGCTACTTTGGAGAAGAAGGAGGGCGTGCTATGGGAGGAGACTACCAGAATGGCGCGAGAAATGGATACCGCCCTCTGCGCTTCGGGCTGCAAGGAGATGACCTGCCCCAAAGCAGAAGACAACCTCCTGATTTGCAACGGCGGGAAGCAGGAGATGGAGAAGCCCGACCTCGGAGAAATGGCGGAGTCAGGTGCATGCACTGCCACCGACTATCAGGCAGCGATGATGAACAGCAAGTGCCTGAGCGAGGAAGATGCGACTCCGGCTTGCCCCTCTTCACCGGAGACGGACTTATGTCCCCTGCAGCCGGAGGACCTGAAACTCCTGGAACAGATAGCAGAGCTGAGTCCACCAACCCTGACCTTGGAGTCCGTGGAGGAGGAACCACAGCGAGCGGAGCAGCGTTCGGGGGCCGCATCGGAAGAGCCGCGGTCCGAGCAGCAGCCGACTCCAGCGTTCTTGTCAGCGGACCGGATCGACATCGGTGGAACCACATCAGGCGTAGGTACGGAAGACGCCCCTGCTCCCCCTCACGAGTCCGCTTCCACGACCCACCTCCATCTCAGTAAAGGTCGACCCTTCTCGGCAGGGTTAATGGTGTTATCCCCTGGTGACCTGGGGAGGATGGTGCCACCGCTGTCGACTAGAGTGGGGGAGCCCGTGGATGTGAGTCTAGATGGAGTAGTTCTTCGGTGGGACAGCCCCTGGGTTGGGACAGATGGATCCCAGGAGAACGGGTCCACTCTTGCGGTGCTTACGTGGGAACAATATAGACAGTGCTTGATTCTACAGTGGAAAGGCCGGAAAGAGGCCGAGCCGATGGGTCCATCGAAAATACAACAATCCCCTCCGGCATGGGATGACAGAGACGTGATAAGGCGGGGCACTGTGTTGGCCTACCATGCAAGAAGGGGGTGGGGCCTCATACACGAGCCGGGATTGGATACTGACGTTTTTGTTGCGCACTGTAACGTGAGGGCTCCCTGCTGTGGCCGAAGTGGAGAACCATTGCAAAAGGGGGATCAGGTGACCTACAGCCGCCACCAGAACCCGCTCGGGTGGTATGCACGGAATGTTCGGCGGTGTATGTTTGGAGCCGCGACCCTTACCACCTCGGACCTGGTCCCAGGAGCACCCGACCTTGTCACCATCGCAACGGTGCGCCTGGTAGCGGCCACTGAATTGGCCAGTCGAGTTCATCTGCACGTTCGAACCGCGGACACTGGCACCACAGTGGCCGGGGGGCAGGAGCCCAAGCCACCTGAGCAAGAGTAAACCTCGGAAACCTGAAAATGTAAATAGTTACTGTTTGTTCTTTAAGTTGCTGCTAAACCCGTCCAGGGTAAACTTTAAAAAGGTGACCCCTTTGTTGACCCGGGGTCACTATTGTTGTTTTCTTGAAGTTTTGCACAAAGTTACACAAACTGCGAAATCATGGACTGTGCATGATTTGAACTTTCTTGTAAATAGTTTGCACCTTCTTAAAGGTGCTTCCTACTGGTTTTGTTTAAAGACATTTTGCGAAGATACCATTCCGGAGCCTTTACATGGACTGGTAGGCTGAGAAGAAGAGCTACCTCAGAAAGACTTGATCTCCTCTTAAAGGGGAGGTTAGAATTGAACTTGAAAGTGATACTGTTTTAGAACAGTAATGTCAAGAAAATGCTTTGAAGGAAATGTAACTGTTTTTCATGGAAAAGTTATGTGTGTTTAATTTGTTTAAAATGTGAAACCTAGATAATGTTCTTTGAAGAGAAAGATGTAGAAAGCCCGTAGGGGTAGATGTAGAGTTCCGTTTAACTGAAAGTAAAGAAGTAATAACGAAGGTGAGGATAGAAGGTAAACCCTGCGTCCCCATAGAAAGTTAGTTCGTTACTAAGGACAGAAAGTAGACCCGTAGGGGTTAGTGAGTGAGTCCTTATAGGAGCCAAGTAGAGTGGGCTCCCTGCTCTCAAATGGAAAGGAATGTTATGTCTATACTATGTATAGTAGAGAAAGGCAGTAGGCCCTGGCTGAACGGGGCGGTCCTGTAAAAGAAAGGAGAGGCAGTAGGTCTGGTGCCATAGGGACAGGCGGTCCTGCAGGTTCAAAGTAGGAGAATGTGAAGTTACCTTGCCCTGTAATGTGATTATAGGAAGGCCTTTGGTAAACTAAGAGTGTATGTTTCCTAAGGGCAATGTTAATTTATTGTTCCAGCATTTGCACTTAGTAGAATACCCGGTTGGGTAATGAGAGTTAATTGTAGCCTGTTGCTATGATATTTGATTATGTTTTGTAACGTTAAAGTGTCCTCACCTGTTATGACCCCAATGGCGAGGGTCTCAGAGGAACGTGGAAGTCTGCAGAATACAAAAATCCAGCTCATAGGGCAGTGGTAGCTGGGTTGACCATATATCTACTCCTAACGCCAACACTAGAAGTAGCCGGGGATCATTCCTACGTTGATTCTAGATGACACGCTCCAACCGGAGATTCTAGCTACCCCTAGTAGAGGAAAACAAAAGACCTTTCTTGCCTCCAGAGAAGGGGACCCCAAAGCTGGATAGAAGCCCCCCACAAATAATAACGGTGAGGTAAGAGGAAATGACAAACACAGAAATGAACCAGGTTTAGCACAGAGAGGCCCGCTTACTGATAGCAGAATAAAGAAAGGTAACTTATATGGTCAACAAAAACCCTATCAAAATCCACACTGGAAATTCAAGAACCCCCGAACCGTCTAACGGTCCGGGGGGAGAACACCAGCCCCCTAGAGCTTCCAGCAAAGGTCAGGATATATATTTGGAACAAGCTGGACAAAAATACAAAACCAAAACAAAATAGCAAAAAGCAAAAAGCGGACTTAGCTGATATAACTGGAACCAGGATCAGTAGACAAGAGCACAGCAGACTAGCTCTGATAACTACGTTGCCAGGCATTGAACTGAAGGTCCAGGGAGCTTAAATAGCAACACCCTTAACTAACGACCCAGGTGCGGATAAAAGGAATGACAGAAAAACCAGAGTCAAAAAACTAGTAACCACTAGAGGGAGCAAAAAGTAAATTCACAACAGTACCCCCCCCTTAGTGAGGGGTCACCGAACCCTCACCACGACCACCAGGGCGATCAGGATGAGCGGCATGAAAGGCACGAACTAAATCGGCCGCATGAACATCAGAGGCGACCACCCAGGAATTATCCTCCTGACCATAGCCCTTCCACTTGACCAGGTACTGAAGCCTCCGCCTGGAGAGGCGAGAATCCAAGATCTTCTCCACCACGTACTCCAACTCGCCCTCAACCAACACCGGAGCAGGAGGCTCAGCAGAAGGAACTATAGGCACAATGTACCGCCGCAACAAGGACCTATGAAATACATTGTGAATAGCAAACGACACAGGAAGATCCAGACGAAAAGATACAGGATTAAGGATTTCCAATATCTTGTAAGGCCCAATAAAACGAGGTTTAAATTTGGGAGAGGAGACCTTCATAGGAACAAAGCGGGAAGAAAGCCATACCAAATCCCCAACGCGTAGTCGGGGACCCACACCGCGGCGGCGGTTGGCAAAGCGCTGAGCCCTCTCCTGTGACAACTTCAAGTTGTCCACCACATGATTCCAGATCCGCTGCAACCTATCCACCACAGAATCCACCCCAGGACAGTCAGAAGGCTCCACATGACCCGAAGAAAAGCGAGGATGGAAACCAGAGTTGCAGAAAAAAGGCGAAACCAAGGTGGCGGAACTAGCCCGATTATTAAGGGCAAACTCAGCCAACGGCAAGAATGTCACCCAATCGTCCTGATCAGCAGAGACAAAACACCTCAAATAAGCCTCCAAAGTCTGATTGGTTCGCTCCGTCTGTCCATTAGTCTGAGGATGGAAAGCAGACGAAAACGACAAATCAATGCCCATCCTACTACAAAAGGATCGCCAGAATCTGGAAACGAACTGGGATCCTCTGTCTGACACAATATTCTCAGGGATGCCGTGCAAACGAACCACGTTCTGGAAAAACACAGGAACCAGATCGGAAGAGGAAGGCAGCTTAGGCAAAGGAACCAAATGGACCATCTTTGAGAAGCGATCACATATCACCCAGATAACGGACATGCCCTGGGATAGCGGAAGATCAGAAATGAAATCCATGGAGATATGTGTCCAAGGTCTCTTCGGGACAGGCAAGGGCAAGAGCAAACTGCTGGCACGAGAACAGCAAGGCTTAGCTCGAGCACAAGTCCCACAGGACTGCACAAATGACCGCACATCCCTTGACAAGGAAGGCCACCAAAAGGACCTGGCCACCAGATCTCTGGTGCCAAAAATTCCCGGGTGACCTGCCAACACCGAGGAATGAACCTCGGAAATGACTCTGCTGGTCCACTTATCCGGGACAAACAGTCTGTCAGGTGGACAAGACTCAGGCCTATCAGCCTGAAATCTCTGCAACACACGTCGCAGATCCGGAGAAATAGCTGACAAGATAACTCCATCTTTAAGAATACCAACAGGATCAGCGACTCCAGGAGCATCAGGCACAAAGCTCCTAGAAAGAGCATCGGCCTTCACATTCTTTGAACCTGGTAAATACGAGACAACAAAATCAAAGCGGGAGAAAAACAATGACCAGCGGGCCTGTCTCGGATTAAGGCGTTTAGCAGACTCGAGATACATCAGATTTTTGTGATCAGTCAAGACCACCACACGATGCTTAGCACCCTCGAGCCAATGACGCCACTCCTCAAATGCCCATTTCATGGCCAACAACTCCCGATTGCCCACATCATAATTTCGCTCGGCAGGCGAAAACTTCCTAGAGAAAAAGGCACAAGGTTTCATAACAGAGCAACCAGGGCCTCTCTGCGACAAAACGGCCCCTGCTCCAATCTCTGAAGCATCCACCTCAACCTGAAAGGGAAGTGAGACATCGGGCTGGCACAAAACAGGCGCCGAAGTAAACCGGCGTTTCAACTCCTGGAAAGCCTCCACGGCAGCAGGAGCCCAGTTAGCTACATCGGAGCCCTTCTTGGTCATATCCGTCAAAGGTTTCACAATGCTAGAAAAATTAGCGATAAAACGACGGTAGAAGTTAGCGAAACCCAAGAACTTCTGTAGACTCTTAACTGACGAGGGCTGAGTCCAATCAAGAATAGCTCGGACCTTGACTGGGTCCATCTCCACAGCAGAAGGGGAAAAAATGAACCCCAAAAAGGGAACCTTCTGTACACCAAAGAGACACTTTGAGCCCTTGACAAACAAAGAATTTTCACGCAAAATTTTAAAGACCAACCTGACCTGCTCCACATGCGAATCCCAATTATCAGAAAAAACCAAAATATCATCCAGATAAACAATCAAAAATTTATCCAGATACTTCCGGAAAATGTCATGCATAAAGGACTGAAAAACTGAAGGCGCATTGGAGAGCCCAAAAGGCATCACCAAGTACTCAAAATGACCTTCGGGCGTATTGAATGCGGTTTTCCATTCATCACCTTGCTTAATGCGCACAAGGTTGTACGCACCACGAAGATCTATCTTGGTGAACCACTTGGCACCTTTAATCCGGGCAAACAAGTCAGACAACAGCGGTAAAGGATACTGAAATTTGACAGTGATCTTATTTAAAAGCCGATAATCAATACAAGGTCTCAAAGATCCGTCCTTTTTTGCCACAAAAAAGAATCCCGCACCAAGAGGGGAAGAAGACGGACGAATATGTCCTTTCTCTAGAGACTCCTTGATATATGAACGCATAGCGGTATGTTCAGGTACCGACAGATTAAACAGTCTTCCCTTAGGAAATTTACTGCCTGGGATCAAATCTATAGCACAGTCACAGTCCCTATGAGGAGGCAGTGCACTGGACTCAGACTCACTGAAGACATCCTGATAATCAGACAAATACTCCGGAACTTCCGAAGGCGTAGAAGAAGCAATAGACACAGGCAGGGAATCCCCTTGAATACCACGACAGCCCCAACTTGAGACTGACATAGCCTTCCAGTCCAGGACTGGATTATGGGTCTGTAACCATGGCAGCCCTAAAACAACCAAATCATGCATTTTATGTAAAACCAGGAAACGTATCACCTCGCGGTGTTCAGGAGTCATGCACATGGTAACCTGTGTCCAATACTGCGGTTTATTTGCTGCCAATGGCGTAGCATCAATACCCCTAAGAGGAATAGGATTTTCTAATGGTTCAAGAGTAAAACCACAGTGCTTAGCAAATGACAGATCCATAAGACTCAGGGCAGCACCTGAATCTACAAACGCCATGACAGGAAAAGACGACAGTGAGCAAATCAAAGTTACAGACAGAATAAATTTAGGTTGCAAATTACCAACGGTGACAGGACTAACAACCTTAGCTATACGTTTAGAGCATGCTGAGATAATATGTGTAGAATCACCACAGTAGTAGCACAAGCCATTCCGGCGTCTATGAATTTTCCGCTCATTTCTAGTCAGGATTCTATCACATTGCATTAAATCAGGTGTCTGTTCAGACAACACCATGAGGGAATTTGCGATTTTTCTATCACATTGCACCGAATTAGGTGTCCGTTCAGACAACACCATGAGGGAATTTGCGGTTTTGCGCTCCCGCAACCGCCGGTCAATTTGAATAGCCAGTGCCATAGTATCATTCAGACCTGTGGGAATGGGAAAACCCACCATAACATTCTTAATGGCTTCAGAAAGGCCATTTCTAAAATTAGCGGCCAGTGCACACTCGTTCCAATGTGTCAGCACGGACCATTTCCGAAATTTTTGGCAGTACACTTCAGCCTCGTCCTGCCCCTGAGACATAGCCAGCAAGGCCTTTTCTGCCTGAATCTCAAGATTGGGTTCCTCATAAAGTAAACCGAGCGCCAGAAAAAACGCATTAATATCAGCCAATGCCGGATCTCCTGGCGCCAGCGAAAAAGCCCAATCCTGAGGGTCGCCCCGTAAGAACGAAATAACAATTTTTACTTGCTGAGCAGAGTCTCCAGATGAACAGGGTCTCAGGGACAAAAACAATTTACAATTATTCACAAAATTCCTAAACTTAAACCTGTCTCCGGAAAACAGTTCAGGAATCGGTATTTTAGGTTCTGACCTAGGATTACTGATAACATAGTCTTGTATGCCCTGCACACGAGTAGCCAGCTGGTCCACACTTGTAATCAAGGTCTGGACATTCATGTCTGCAGCAAGCATAGCCACTCTGAGGTAAAGGGGAAGAAGAAAAAAAAAAAAAAAACTCAGAATCTTCTTTCTTATAATCCCTCTTCTGCAATGCATTAAACATTTAATACTGGCCTGGCAAACTGTTATGACCCCAATGGCGAGGGTCTCAGAGGAACGTGGAAGTCTGCAGAATACAAAAATCCAGCTCATAGGGCAGTGGTAGCTGGGTTGACCATATATCTACTCCTAACGCCAACACTAGAAGTAGCCGGGGATCATTCCTACGTTGATTCTAGATGACACGCTCCAGCCGGAGATTCTAGCTACCCCTAGTAGAGGAAAACAAAAGACCTTTCTTGCCTCCAGAGAAGGGGACCCCAAAGCTGGATAGAAGCCCCCCACAAATAATAACGGTGAGGTAAGAGGAAATGACAAACACAGAAATGAACCAGGTTTAGCACAGAGAGGCCCGCTTACTGATAGCAGAATAAAGAAAGGTAACTTATATGGTCAACAAAAACCCTATCAAAATCCACACTGGAAATTCAAGAACCCCCGAACCGTCTAACGGTCCGGGGGGAGAACACCAGCCCCCTAGAGCTTCCAGCAAAGGTCAGGATATATATTTGGAACAAGCTGGACAAAAATACAAAACCAAAACAAAATAGCAAAAAGCAAAAAGCGGACTTAGCTGATATAACTGGAACCAGGATCAGTAGACAAGAGCACAGCAGACTAGCTCTGATAACTACGTTGCCAGGCATTGAACTGAAGGTCCAGGGAGCTTAAATAGCAACACCCTTAACTAACGACCCAGGTGCGGATAAAAGGAATGACAGAAAAACCAGAGTCAAAAAACTAGTAACCACTAGAGGGAGCAAAAAGTAAATTCACAACACTCACCTCCCATAAAGGGAAGCCTGTTCAAGTATGCTTATTGTTTTGCACTCAACAAATTTGTATGTCTTTTTGCTAACCTGTATTGTTGTTTTCTTCCCAGTCCCGGAGTACTGTGTTTAACCAGGGGGGAGTGCAGCGCCCCAGAGTCCTGGTCGTTGCAGTACTGTGGCTCCGCCACTAAGGGGAGCCACGGTGCGTTCGATGGCACTGAAGGAGTTCCTCCAATCAGGTATCACAGACACCAATATGTTTCACAGCTGGGCCTCCGGGGGGAGCTAAGGGTGCTATTCATTAGGCCACTCCCCACCATAGTGGGTAAACTGGGGGTCAGGCAGGAAGTTAGTAGAGAAAGCTGACTGGATCGAACGAAGCAACACCTAGTGAGAGAGGGTGTTGTGGAGGAAGAGACAGTAGGGTCTCTGCCAGGGGTGGGTGTTGTGAAATTGGATTTTGGGCTCCCCCGGTGGCCACTGGTGGAATTGAACTTGTGTGCATCATCCCCTCTGTTCACCTGTTCCCATCAGGATGTGGGAGTCGCTATTTAACCTTGCTCCTCTGTCACTTCCATGCCGGTCAACATTGTAATCAGAAGCCTTTCTGTGCATGTTCCTGCTACCAGACAACTTCCAGCTAAGTCGGACTTTTGTCCTTGTTTGTTTTTTGCATTTTGTTCCAGTTCACAGCTGCAGTTTCGTTTCTGTGTCTGGAAAGCTCTTGTGATCTGAAATTGCCACTCTGATGTTATGAGTTAATACTAGAGTCTTAAAGTAATTTCAGGATGGTGTATTGATAGGGTTTTCAGCTGACCATGAAAGTACCCTTTCTGTCTTCCTGCTATCTAGTAAGTGGACCTCGATTTTGCTAAACCTATTTTCATACTACGTTTGTCATTTTCATCTTAAATCACCGCCAATATATGTGGGGGCCTCTGTCTGCCTTTCGGGGAAATTTCTCTAGAGGTGAGCCAGGACTATATTTTCCTCTGCCAGGATTAGTTAGTCCTCCGGCCGGCGCTGGGCGTCTAGGGATAAAACGCAGGCTACGCTACCCGGCTACTGTTAGTTGTGCGGCAGGTTTAGTTCATGGTCAGTTTAAGTTTCCATCCTTCCAAGAGCTAGTTCCTATGTATGCTGGGCTATGTTCTCTTGCCATTGAGAACCATAACAGTTTGACCGGCCTTAAAGGGTTAAATTAATTGGCAGAGAAAGGAGAGAAAAAAGAGGTTTGCTGAAAAATTTTTTTTATTTTTTTTTTTTTTCCTTCAGTTCTGAGTGTGCTTTCAATTGAATCACTTGCAAGTCTGCCTATATTGCAGCCTTCCTCTCTCTCTCTCCTTCTAATCCTGGAATGGCTCTGTGTTCACCTGTTTAAAATGGGTATTCAGAGTTTAGCTGCAGGTTTGAATAATCTCACCACAAAAGTTCAAAATTTACAAGATTTTGTTGTTCATGTTCCTATATCTGAACCTAGAATTCCTTTGCCTGAATTTTTCTCGGGGAATAGATCTTGCTTTCAAAATTTCAAAAATAATTGCAAGTTGTTTTTGTCCCTGAAATCTCGCTCTGCTGGAGATCCTGCTCAGCAGGTCAGGATTGTGATTTCCTTGCTCCGGGGCGACCCTCAAGATTGGGCTTTTGCATTGGCTCCAGGGGATCCTGCGTTGCTCAATGTGGATGCGTTTTTTCTGGCCTTGGGGTTGCTTTATGAGGAACCTCATTTAGAGCTTCAGGCGGAAAAAGCCTTGATGTCCCTATCTCAGGGGCAAGATGAAGTTGAAATATACTGCCAAAAATTCCGTAAATGGTCTGTGCTTACTCAGTGGAATGAGTGCGCCCTGGCGGCGAATTTCAGAGAGGGTCTCTCTGATGCCGTTAAGGATGTTATGGTGGGGTTCCCTGTGCCTGCGGGTCTGAATGAGTCCATGACAATGGCTATCCAGATCGATAGACGTCTGCGGGAGCGCAAACCTGTGCACCATTTGGCGGTGTCTACTGAGAAGACGCCAGAGAATATGCAATGTGATAGAATTCTGTCCAGAAGCGAACGGCAGAATTTTAGACGAAAAAATGGGTTGTGCTTTTATTGTGGTGATTCAACTCATGTTATATCAGCATGCTCTAAGCGTACTAAGAAGCTTGATAAGTCAGTTTCAATTGGCACTTTTCAGTCTAAGTTTATTCTATCTGTGACCCTGATTTGTTCTTTATCATCTATTACCGCGGATGCCTATGTCGACTCTGGCGCCGCTTTGAGTCTTATGGATTGGTCCTTTGCCAAACGCTGTGGGTATGATTTAGAGCCTCTTGAAACTCCTATACCTCTGAAGGGGATTGACTCCACCCCATTGGCTAGTAATAAACCACAATACTGGACACAAGTAACTATGCGAATTAATCCGGATCATCAGGAGATTATTCGCTTTCTTGTGCTGTATAATCTACATGATGTGTTGGTGCTTGGATTGCCATGGCTGCAATCTCATAACCCAGTCCTCGACTGGAACGCTATGTCTGTGTTAAGCTGGGGATGTAAGGGGATGCATGGGGACGTACCTTTGGTTTCCATTTCGTCATCTATTCCCTCTGAGATTCCTGAATTCTTGTCTGACTATCGTGACGTTTTTGAAGAACCTAAGCTTGGTTCATTACCTCCGCACCGGGAGTGCGATTGTGCCATAGATTTGATTCCGGGTAGTAAATACCCTAAGGGTCGTTTATTTAATCTGTCTGTGCCTGAACATGCTGCTATGCGAGAATATATAAAGGAGTCCTTGGAAAAGGGACATATTCGTCCTTCGTCATCTCCCTTAGGAGCCGGTTTTTTCTTTGTGTCTAAGAAAGATGGCTCTTTGAGGCTGTGTATTGATTATCGGCTTTTGAATAAAATCACGGTTAAATATCAATATCCGTTGCCACTGCTGACTGATTTGTTTGCTCGCATAAAGGGGGCCAAGTGGTTCTCTAAGATAGATCTCCGTGGGGCGTATAATTTGGTGCGAATTAAGCAGGGGGATGAGTGGAAAACCGCATTTAATACGCCCGAGGGCCACTTTGAGTATTTGGTGATGCCTTTTGGCCTTTCAAATGCCCCTTCAGTCTTTCAGTCCTTTATGCATGACATTTTCCGTGATTATTTGGATAAATTTATGATCGTGTATCTGGATGATATTCTGATTTTTTCGGATGACTGGGACTCTCATGTCCAGCAGGTCAGGAGGGTTTTTCAGGTTTTGCGGTCTAATTCCTTGTGTGTGAAGGGTTCTAAGTGCGTTTTTGGGGTTCAAAAGATTTCCTTCTTGGGATACATTTTTTCCCCCTCTTCCATCGAGATGGATCCTGTCAAGGTTCGGGCTATTTGTGATTGGACGCAACCCTCTTCTCTTAAGAGTCTTCAGAAATTTTTGGGCTTTGCTAACTTTTATCGTCGCTTTATTGCTGGTTTTTCTGATGTTGTTAAACCATTGACTGATTTGACTAAGAAGGGTGCTGATGTTGCTGATTGGTCCCCTGCTGCTGTGGAGGCCTTTCGGGAGCTTAAGCGCCGCTTTTCTTCCGCCCCTGTGTTGCGTCAGCCTGATGTTGCTCTTCCTTTTCAGGTTGAGGTCGACGCTTCTGAAATCGGAGCTGGGGCGGTTTTGTCGCAAAGAAGTTCCCACTGCTCCGTGATGAAACCTTGTGCTTTTTTTTCTCGTAAATTTTCGCCCGCCGAGCGGAATTATGATATTGGGAATCGGGAGCTTTTGGCCATGAAGTGGGCTTTTGAGGAGTGGCGTCATTGGCTTGAGGGGGCTAGACATCAGGTGGTGGTATTGACCGACCACAAAAATTTAATTTATCTTGAGTCCGCCAGACGCCTGAATCCTAGACAGGCGCGCTGGTCGTTGTTTTTATCTCGGTTTAATTTTGTGGTGTCATACCTACCGGGTTCTAAGAATGTTAAGGCGGATGCCCTTTCTAGGAGTTTTGAGCCTGACTCCCCTGGTAATTCTGAACCTACAGGTATCCTTAAAGATGGAGTGATATTGTCTGCCGTTTCTCCAGACCTGCGGCGGGCCTTGCAGGATTTTCAGGCGGATAGACCTGATCGTTGCCCACCTGGTAGACTGTTTGTTCCTGATGATTGGACCAGTAAAGTCATTTCTGAGGTTCATTCTTCTGCGTTGGCAGGTCATCCTGGAATCTTTGGTACCAGGGATTTGGTGGCAAGGTCCTTCTGGTGGCCTTCCCTGTCACGAGATGTACGAGGCTTTGTGCAGTCTTGTGACGTTTGTGCTCGGGTCAAGCCTTGTTGTTCTCGGGCTAGTGGATTGTTGTTGCCCTTGCCTATCCCGAAGAGGCCTTGGACACACATCTCGATGGATTTTATTTCGGATCTTCCTGTTTCTCAGAAGATGTCTGTCATCTGGGTGGTGTGTGACCGTTTCTCTAAGATGGTCCATTTGGTTCCCCTGCCTAAGTTGCCTTCTTCTTCCGAGTTGGTTCCTCTGTTTTTTCAAAATGTGGTTCGTTTGCATGGTATTCCGGAGAATATCGTTTCTGACAGAGGAACCCAATTCGTGTCTAGATTTTGGCGGGCATTCTGTGCTAGGATGGGCATAGATTTGTCTTTCTCGTCTGCTTTCCATCCTCAGACTAATGGCCAGACCGAGCGGACGAATCAGACTTTGGAGACATATTTGAGGTGTTTTGTGTCTGCAGATCAGGATGATTGGGTTGCTTTTTTGCCTTTAGCGGAGTTTGCCCTCAATAATCGGGCCAGCTCTGCCACCTTGGTGTCTCCTTTTTTCTGTAATTCGGGGTTTCATCCTCGATTTTCCTCCGGTCAGGTGGAATCTTCGGATTGTCCTGGAGTGGATGCTGTGGTGGAGAGGTTGCATCAGATTTGGGGGCAGGTGGTGGACAATTTGAAGTTGTCCCAGGAGAAGACTCAGCTTTTTGCCAACCGCCGGCGTCGGGTTGGTCCTCGGCTTTGTGTCGGGGACTTGGTGTGGTTGTCTTCTCGTTTTGTCCCTATGAGGGTTTCTTCTCCTAAGTTTAAGCCTCGGTTCATCGGCCCGTACAAGATATTGGAGATTCTTAACCCTGTGTCCTTCCGTTTGGACCTCCCTGCATCTTTTTCTATTCATAATGTTTTTCATCGGTCATTGTTGCGCAGGTATGAGGTACCGGTTGTGCCTTCCGTTGAGCCTCCTGCTCCGGTGTTGGTTGAGGGCGAGTTGGAGTACGTTGTGGAAAAAATCTTGGACTCCCGTGTTTCCAGACGGAAACTCCAGTATCTGGTCAAATGGAAGGGATACGGTCAGGAGGATAATTCTTGGGTGACTGCCTCTGATGTTCATGCCTCCGATCTGGTCCGTGCCTTTCATAGGGCTCATCCTGATCGCACTGGTGGTTCTGGTGAGGGTTCGGTGCCCCCTCCTTGAGGGGGGGGTACTGTTGTGAAATTGGATTTTGGGCTCCCCCGGTGGCCACTGGTGGAATTGAACTTGTGTGCATCATCCCCTCTGTTCACCTGTTCCCATCAGGATGTGGGAGTCGCTATTTAACCTTGCTCCTCTGTCACTTCCATGCCGGTCAACATTGTAATCAGAAGCCTTTCTGTGCATGTTCCTGCTACCAGACAACTTCCAGCTAAGTCGGACTTTTGTCCTTGTTTGTTTTTTGCATTTTGTTCCAGTTCACAGCTGCAGTTTCGTTTCTGTGTCTGGAAAGCTCTTGTGATCTGAAATTGCCACTCTGATGTTATGAGTTAATACTAGAGTCTTAAAGTAATTTCAGGATGGTGTATTGATAGGGTTTTCAGCTGACCATGAAAGTACCCTTTCTGTCTTCCTGCTATCTAGTAAGTGGACCTCGATTTTGCTAAACCTATTTTCATACTACGTTTGTCATTTTCATCTTAAATCACCGCCAATATATGTGGGGGCCTCTGTCTGCCTTTCGGGGAAATTTCTCTAGAGGTGAGCCAGGACTATATTTTCCTCTGCCAGGATTAGTTAGTCCTCCGGCCGGCGCTGGGCGTCTAGGGATAAAACGCAGGCTACGCTACCCGGCTACTGTTAGTTGTGCGACAGGTTTAGTTCATGGTCAGTTTAAGTTTCCATCCTTCCAAGAGCTAGTTCCTATGTATGCTGGGCTATGTTCTCTTGCCATTGAGAACCATAACAGGTGGGATCCTGGCAGAGGCTTGGCATTGAAAGAACGTAACGGGACCGTGCCTGCTCAGAATAGCGGCGGTGCCCTAAGAAAGGATTAGAAGCGAGATAGATTGTGCTGAGTGAGAAACGAAATCAAGCAGAAGGAGAATACCAGCAGGGGTTTTGTTGAAAGAGGCAGCACCTTGCTGAGGCGCATTACCGGTGGCCGGAACGCCGAGGGAGTGGAATAATATACAGCTTTAAGCCATACTCCAAACAGCGGCAGGACAGTCAGTCTCAGGCGGGCTGTCTACCACATATCACCTATGAAGTCTTGGGGGGCAATTGCGGGAGAGGGGCGTCTCTAGGGTCCCGGAAGAACTCCAGGCCTACCTGACAAACGGGTGCCGTTCTTACTGTAACATCAGGAAGGGACGGAAGATTAGCAGAAGATCAGTTAATCGAGTTGTGAGGGAACTTAAGAAACAGACACAACAGTTGTGGGGTACTTTCCGTAAGCACAGCAGGGAAGGACTACAACACAAAGCGCTAAGAAGGAAGGCACTGATTTCCACCTGTGAGGAGAACTCTGGAAGTGCCATTGGACCGGCCGGACTTGCGCAGCCTGGTGGACCGGATTCTGGACTGAGGACCGAGAGATCTCCAGTAAAGAGGTAAAGAGACTGCAACCTGGTGTCCTCGTTATTTACCGCGACCTGCACCCCACAACTGCACCGCTATACCACCGTTAACAGCACCTATTTGCAACGGACGTCCCCCACTGACAGACAGGGCCACGGACCGGGTCTAGCCACCGTGACAACCCCAGGACTGAGATCCCAGAGGCCCGGCTCCGGGTACCCCTTGGCCCTGCGGCGGTGTGGGGGCGCTCCAAACACACGGACTGGACACTAGATCATTGGTTATCTGTACTGTAGTCTGATGAGTAGTGTTGAGCATTCCGATACTGCAAGTATCGGGTATCGGCCGATACTTGCTGTATCGGAATTTCCGATACCGAGATCCGATACTTTTGTGGTATCGGGTATCGGGTATCGCAACAACATTAATGTAATAATGTGTAAAAAAGAGAATTAAAATAAAAAATATCGCTATACTCACCTGTCCGACGCAGCCGGGACCTCAGCGAGGGAACCGGCAGCGTTGTTTGTTTAAATTTCGCGCTTTTACTTGGTTACGTGAAGTCCCGGCTTGTGATTGGTCAGGGCGGCCATGTTGCCGGGACGCGGACCAATCACAGCAAGCCGTGACGAAATTACGTCACGGCTTGCTGTGATTGGTCCGCGTCCCGGCAACATGGCCGCCATTAACCAATCACAAGCCGTGACGTCACGGGAGGCTGGACATGCGTGTATTTTGAAAAGCGCGCGTGTCCAGCCTCCAGTGACGTGCCGGCAACATGGCCGCCATTAACCAATCACAAGCCGGGACGTCACGGGAGGCTGGACATGCGCGTATTTTGAAAAGCGCGCGTGTCCAGCCTCCCGTGACGTCACGGCTTGTGATTGGTTAATGGCGGCCATGTTGCCGGGACGCGGACCAATCACAGCAAGCCGTGACGTAATTTCGTCACGGCTTGCTGTGATTGGTCCGCGTCCCGGCAACATGGCCGCCCTGACCAATCACAAGCCGGGACCTCACGTAACCAAGTAAAAGCGCAAATTTTAAACAAACAACGCTGCCGGTTCCCTCGCTGAGGTCCCGGCTGCGTCGGACAGGTGAGTATAGCAATATTTTTTATTTTAATTCTTTCTTTTACACATTAATATGGTTCCCAGGGCCTGAAGGAGAGTTTCCTCTCCTTCAGACCCTGGGAACCATCAGGAATACCGTCCGATACCTGAGTCCCATTGACTTGTATTGGTATCGGGTATCGGTATCGGATTGGATCCGATACTTTGCCGGTATCGGCCGATACTTTCCGATACCGATACTTTCAAGTATCGGACGGTATCGCTCAACACTACTGATGAGTCAAAATCAGACATTTTTTGGTACCCACCGCCATGTCTTTCTGAGATGCAGAAAGGGTAACAGATGAATTCTAGATGTGTAATGCCCACTAATTGTGACACTGCTGGAGATTTATTGCAAATTCAAGGCACACTTACCAAGTATGGCTACTAGAGCATTTGACAATTATATACTATCCCATCTGGTCTGCACTTACTAAGCCTGCCATTTGTATCGCAAAAGGACAATGATCCAAAGCACAACTCCAGGTGCTATAAGAAGGAGAGGTATGGAATTCTGTTTGAAATCACATGGCCTCCACAATCACCCCACTTCAACCCAATTGAAATGGGGTGGGATCAGTTGGAACACAGGAAAAGGGAAAACCATCCAACAAGTGCTCAACTTCACTGGGAACTCGTTCATAGTGTTGAGCGATACTTTCCGATATCGGAAAGTATCGGTATCGGAAAGTATCGGCCGATACCGTCAAAATATCGGATCTAATCCGATACCGATACCCGATCCCAATGCAAGTCAATGGGACGAAAATATCGGAATTAAAATAAACCCTTTATAAACTTGTAGGTTCATTCTACATGAAGGAAAACAACTAAGAATAATGTAGGATGTATTGGGGGACGTGGCGGAGACATTAAAGGCACAGAGGTTTAGCCCAATGTAATAGAATAGCAGGATTTTGGGTTTTTTTATGACGTTCGGCGGTAGAAAGATTTTGACTATGTTAATTTTTTTTTTATTTTGTCAGATATTGATGTTTCACTACTTCCACGCCCTTCACCTTCTTTTTTACTTCTCCCACACTTTCTTCTTCATTATCCTCATCATCAGCTTCTTTGACATCAACTTCTTCACCTTATTCATCTTCTTCTTCATCTTCTACCTATTATTTTTTTGGTTACATTGTTCATATTCTTTTTATTTTACTATTATCTTCATCATATTCTACTTCTTCATCATATTCTTATTTGTGACAGGCATTCCCGTAGTTGTTATCTATAAAAGTTTGAAGATTACACCTTCCGTTCTGCCTGTCACAAAAGAGTTACATTTGTCCGCGTTCAGTTTGGCCTGCAGCATCAGGCTTTATCCAGGGGCACCACGAGGAGGAACGGACTCACCCCCATACACTGCTTAGTCTTCTTCTGCTTATAATTTAGATAATATTTTTTGCTCTGATATTTAGTATTATGCTTAATGTTCTTCTGCTCTTTGTTCTGCAGCCTCTTGTTCTTCTGCTTCTCGGTCTTCCAGGTCGTCGTCGTCTCCAGGGTCGTCGTCTCCGGGGTCGTCGTCATCGGGGTGGTCTTCAGGGTCGTCGTCTCCGGGGTCGTCGTCATCGGGGTGGTCTTCAGGGTCATCGTCTCCAGGGTCGTCGTCATCACGGTGGTTGTCGTCTCTGGTGTCGTCGTCATCTTAGGGGTGGTCTTCCGGGTCATCGTGTTTAGTCTCTTGAACTTGGAAATGTAACAGAAGGTACAAGAAGGCTGAGAAAATGCCGAGAACCAGCTGATGGAACTGGAACTCGGATGGCTACCCGAAGGTCCAAGAGCCAATGGAACTACCGAGGACCAGCTGACGTTACTGGAACCCGGTTACTAAGCAGGAGATACCCGTGCCTGAAAGCACTACCAAGGACCACCTGACGTTGGTGGAACTCGGATACCCAGAGGGAGGCACCTAAGCCAAAGGCTCTGCCCGGAACCAGCTGACGGTACTGGAACCAGGATGGGGAGCAGAAGGTACAAGAGCAAAAGACACTGCCGAGAACCAGCTGACGGTGCTGGAACCCGGATGGGTAGCCGAAGGTCCAAGAGCCAATGGAACTACCGAAGACCAGCTGACGTTACTGGAACCCGGTTACTAAGCAGGAGGTACCCGTGCCTGAAAGCACTACCAAGGACCACCTGACGTTGGTGGAACTCGGATACCCAGAGGGAGGCACCTAAGCCAAAGGCTCTGCCCGGAACCAGCTGACGATACTGGAACCAGGATGGGGAGCAGAAGGTACAAGAGCAAGTGTCTGCGTGGCTTTTGCAGGACACGATGCCGGCTGCACAGCAGGGGAACAGCTGGCGGTGCTGAACCCCACTGACACATTGGCTGGTGTTTTTCTCTGTGCATCTAGCAGTACCGGGCCCCAACTGGCGGTGTTAGAGCCCGGGGTCAGCAGGAGGAGGAGATGGAGCAGAGTGTAGGCCGAAGCCTGCACTGGCGGCAGCTTTGGGTCTGTTGTGCCTGCGTGGCTGTTGCAGGACACGTTGCCGGCTGCACAGCAGGGGAACAGCTGGCGGTGCTGAACCCCACTGACACATTGGCTGGTGTTTTTCTCTGTGCAGCTAGCAGTACCGGGCCCCAACTGGCGGTGTTGGAGCCCGGGCTCTGCAGGGGGAGCAGAGTGTAGGCCGAAGCCTAATTGAACCAATTTCAAAGGTAACCTTTAACCCCCCCTCAGGGGTTACAAAGTAGAAGAGCCACAGCTTATGCAGCAGTAGTGCTGCACAAGTCAAAGGTTGCTCTTTTAATTTTGCTCCTTGCACACGCTGAATGAAACACGTATAACATTTAGCCCTTTATACAGTCAAACTGTGTTGGAGGCGCGAGTTCCCTTTGTAATGAGACGCAGCACAGATGTCAAGAATCCCACCTTGGTGCTGGGTGCAGCCTCCTGAGCGTTGTTATTTGCTGTACAGGAGTCTGCGCTGTCGTGTTATCCCCTGGCCTAGCGCTGTTAGCGCTGCCCATCTTCTGACCTCATTTAATGTCGGCCGCTGCGGTTCGCGATGACCATGAATCCCAGCCCCGCGGTGTCTTAACATTGTTAAAACACTGCGGGGCTGTGATTCATGGCCTGGCGCAGCACATATGTTCGCCTCTCGCACTTGGGTCCTTACACCCGCTGCAGACTGTGCGGCATCAGCTGATCCCTTATCGCATGCCACGGCCATGAAGCCGCACAGTCTGAAGAAGGCGGAAGGAGATGAGGGACAGGCGAACTGATGCACTGCTCATGCCCATCAATCACACCCTCGCAGTCCCAATAAATAAGACACCGAGGGGCGTTGTGTGGGTCAGGGCGGCCGCAGAGGCGCAGGCAGCCAAACAATGATGCCAGAAGATGGGCAGCGCTACCAAGGGGGTTGCAGCGTGTCATTACAAAGGAAAGTCACACCACCGGGACGGTTAAATGGTCACACAGAGGACACATTTCAGACGTGTTTTCAGTTCCACATGTGCGAGGAGAATACGTTTATGAGCCACCTTGCACACATGCAGCATTACCGCTGTACAAGGTGGCTGTAAAACGTACAAATGCCTGGGGGAGGGGGGACAGGTTCCCTTCAATTTCAGTTCTTGTGTCTGCGTGGCTTTTGCAGGACACGATGCCGGCTGCACAGCAGGGGAACAGCTGGCAGTGCTGAACCCCACTGACACATTGGCTGGTGTTTTTCTCTGTGCAGCTAGCAGTACCGGGCCCCAACTGGCGGTGTTAGAGCCCGGGGTCAGCAGGAGGAGGAGATGGAGCAGAGTGTAGGCCGAAGCCTGCACTGGCGGCAGCTTTGGGTCTGTTGTGCCTGCGTGGCTGTTGCAGGACACGTTGCCGGCTGCACAGCAGGGGAACAGCTGGAGGTGCTGAACCCCACTGACACATTGGCTGGTGTTTTACTCTGTGCAGCTAGCAGTACCGGGCCCCAACTGGCGGTGTTGGAGCCCGGGCTCTGCAGGGGGAGCAGAGTGTAGGCCGAAGCCTAATTGAACCAATTTCAAAGGTAACCTTTAACCCCCCCTCAGGGGTTACAAAGTAGAAGAGCCACAGCTTATGCAGCAGTAGTGCTGCACAAGTCAAAGGTTGCTCTTTTAATTTTGCTCCTTGCACACGCTGAATGAAACACGTATAACATTTAGCCCTTTATACAGTCAAACTGTGTTGGAGGTGCGAGTTCCCTTTGTAATGAGACGCAGCACAGATGTCAAGAATCCCACCTTGGTGCTGGGTGCAGCCTCCTGAGCGTTGTTATTTGCTGTACAGGAGTCTGCGCTGTCGTGTTATCCCCTGGCCTAGCGCTGTTAGCGCTGCCCATCTTCTGACCTCATTTAATGTCGGCCGCTGCGGTTCGCGATGACCATGAATCCCAGCCCCGTGGTGTCTTAACATTGTTAAAACACTGCGGGGCTGTGATTCATGGCCTGGCGCAGCACATATGTTCGCCTCTCGCACTTGGGTCCTTACACCCGCTGCAGACTGTGCGGCGTCAGCTGATCCCTTATCGCATGCCACGGCCATGAAGCCGCACAGTCTGAAGAAGGCGGAAGGAGATGAGGGACAGGCGAACTGATGCACTGCTCATGCCCATCAATCACACCCTCGCAGTCCCAATAAATAAGACACCGAGGGGCGTTGTGTGGGTCAGGGCGGCCGCAGAGGCGCAGGCAGCCAAACAATGATGCCAGAAGACGGGCAGCGCTACCAAGGGGGTTGCAGCGTGTCATTACAAAGGAAAGTCACACCACCGGGACGGTTAAATGGTCACACAGAGGACACATTTCAGACGTGTTTTCAGTTCCACATGTGCGAGGAGAATACGTTTATGAGCCACCTTGCACACATGCAGCATTACCGCTGTACAAGGTGGCTGTAAAACGTACAAACGCCTGGGGGAGGGGGGACAGGTTCCCTTCAATTTCAGTTCTTGTGTCTGCCTGGCTTTTGCAGGACACGATGCCGGCTGCACAGCAGGGGAACAGCTGGCGGTGCTGAACCCCACTGACACATTGGCTGGTGTTTTTCTCTGTGCAGCTAGCAGTACCGGGCCCCAACTGGCGGTGTTAGAGCCCGGGGTCAGCAGGAGGAGGAGATGGAGCAGAGTGTAGGCCGAAGCCTGCACTGGCGGCAGCTTTGGGTCTGTTGTGCCTGCGTGGCTGTTGCAGGACACGTTGCCGGCTGCACAGCAGGGGAACAGCTGGCGGTGCTGAACCCCACTGACACATTGGCTGGTGTTTTTCTCTGTGCAGCTAGCAGTACCGGGCCCCAACTGGCGGTGTTGGAGCCCGGGCTCTGCAGGGGGAGCAGAGTGTAGGCCGAAGCCTAATTGAACCAATTTCAAAGGTAACCTTTAACCCCCCCTCAGGGGTTACAAAGTAGAAGAGCCACAGCTTATGCAGCAGTAGTGCTGCACAAGTCAAAGGTTGCTCTTTTAATTTTGCTCCTTGCACACGCTGAATGAAACACGTATAACATTTAGCCCTTTATACAGTCAAACTGTGTTGGAGGCGCGAGTTCCCTTTGTAATGAGACGCAGCACAGATGTCAAGAATCCCACCTTGGTGCTGGGTGCAGCCTCCTGAGCGTTGTTATTTGCTGTACAGGAGTCTGCGCTGTCGTGTTATCCCCTGGCCTAGCGCTGTTAGCGCTGCCCATCTTCTGACCTCATTTAATGTCGGCCGCTGCGGTTCGCGATGACCATGAATCCCAGCCCCGCGGTGTCTTAACATTGTTAAAACACTGCGGGGCTGTGATTCATGGCCTGGCGCAGCACATATGTTCGCCTCTCGCACTTGGGTCCTTACACCCGCTGCAGACTGTGCGGCATCAGCTGATCCCTTATCGCATGCCACGGCCATGAAGCCGCACAGTCTGAAGAAGGCGGAAGGAGATGAGGGACAGGCGAACTGATGCACTGCTCATGCCCATCAATCACACCCTCGCAGTCCCAATAAATAAGACACCGAGGGGCGTTGTGTGGGTCAGGGCGGCCGCAGAGGCGCAGGCAGCCAAACAATGATGCCAGAAGACGGGCAGCGCTACCAAGGGGGTTGCAGCGTGTCATTACAAAGGAAAGTCACACCACCGGGACGGTTAAATGGTCACACAGAGGACACATTTCAGACGTGTTTTCAGTTCCACATGTGCGAGGAGAATACGTTTATGAGCCACCTTGCACACATGCAGCATTACCGCTGTACAAGGTGGCTGTAAAACGTACAAATGCCTGGGGGAGGGGGGACAGGTTCCCTTCAATTTCAGTTCTTGTGTCTGCATGGCTTTTGCAGGACACGATGCCGGCTGCACAGCAGGGGAACAGCTGGCAGTGCTGAACCCCACTGACACATTGGCTGGTGTTTTTCTCTGTGCAGCTAGCAGTACCGGGCCCCAACTGGCGGTGTTGGAGCCCGGGCTCTGCAGGGGGAGCAGAGTGTAGGCCGAAGCCTAATTGAACCAATTTCAAAGGTAACCTTTAACCCCCCCTCAGGGGTTACAAAGTAGAAGAGCCACAGCTTATGCAGCAGTAGTGCTGCACAAGTCAAAGGTTGCTCTTTTAATTTTGCTCCTTGCACACGCTGAAAGGAACAAATATAACATTTAGGCCCTTACACAGTCAAACTGATTTTGAGGCGTGAGTTCCCTTCATAAAGAGACGCAGTACAGCTGGCAAAAATGCCACCTTGGTGCTTTGCGCGGCCTCCTGAGCATCGTTATTTGTTGCACAGGAGTCTGCGCTTTTGTGTTATCCCTTGGCCTTGGGCTGTTAGCGCTGACCATCCTCTGACATCATGTTATGTCGGCTGTTGCGGTTTGCGATGACCATGCATCCCAGCCCCCCAGTGTGTTAACATTGTTAAAACACTGCGGGGCTGGGATTCATGGCCTGGCGCAGTACATATGTTCGCCTCTCACACTCGGGTCCTTAAACCCGCTTCAGACTGTGCGGCGTCAGCTGATCCCTTATCGCATGCCGCGGCCATGAAGCCGCACAGTCTGAGGAAGGCGGAAGGAGATGAGGGACAGGCGAAGAAATGCACCGTTCATGCCCATCAATCACACCCTCGCAGTCCAAATAAATAAGACACCGAGGGGCGTTGTGTGGGGCAAGGCAGCCGCAGAGGCGCAGGCAGCCAAACAATGATATCAGAAGACGGGCAGCGCTACCAAGGAGCTTGTTGCGTGTCAATACAAAGGAAAATCACACCTGAGGGACGTTTTAATGGTCGCAGAGGACTCATTTTTAGACGTGTTCACTTCAACATGGGCAAGGAGATTAAGTTTCTGAGCCACCTTGCACACATGCAGCATTACTGTCGTACTAGGTGGCTGTAAAATGTAAAAACGCCTGGGGGAGGGGGGACAGGTTTCCTTCAATTTCAGTTCTTGTGTCTGCGTGGCTGTTGCAGGACACGTTGCCGGCTACACAGCAGGGGAACAGCTGGCGGTGCTGAACCCCACTGACACATTGGCTGGTGTTTGGTTCTGTGCAGCTAGCACATCTGGGCCCCAACTGGCGGTGTTAGAGCCCAGGGTCAGCAGGAGGAGGAGAGGGAGCAGAGTGTAGGCCGAAGCCTGCACTGGAGCAAGTTGAAAGGGAAACTTTAACCACCCCCCCAGGCGTTTGTAGCTGAAAGAGCCATCGTGTACAGCACTAATGCTGGAAAAGGTAAACTTAGCTCTTTTAATTATGGTCCTTGCACATGCTGAACCTAACACTTATAAAAAGTGTCCCCTCCTACCGTGATACCGTCCGGTAGGTGGAACTTTCCTTTGTGATGTGACGCAGCACAGCCGTCATTCTTACCCCCTTGGCGCCGTGCGCCGCCTCCTCAGCGTTGTTTGAATCAGTCCCGGAGCCTGCGCTGTTAGGTTAGCCCTTGGCCATGCACACATTTTGCGCTGCCCGTCTTCTGACATCATTTGGTGTCAGGCTGGCTGCGCCTGTGCGGCCGCGCTGGCCGAGAGCCTGCCTCGTACTGTCTTCTGATTTAATCCCACTGGGGGCCTGAGATCCATGGACATGCGCGGTGCATATCTGAACCTCCACCTCTCACTCATCTCCCTACGGCTTCTTCTGACTGTGCGGTGTCACGGCCGTGGCATGCTATTAGGGACCAGCTGACACCGCACAGTTTGAAGAAGCCGTAGGGAGATGAGTGAGAGGTGGAGGTTCAGATATACACTGCGCATGTCCATAGATCTCAGGCCCCCAGTGGGATTAAATCAGAAGACAGTACGAGGCGGGCACCAAATGATGTCAGAAGACGGGCAGCGCAAAATGTGTGCATGGCCAAGGGCTAACCTAACAGCGCAGGCTCCGGGACTGATTCAAACAACGCTGAGGAGGCGGCGCACGGCGCCAAGGGGGTAAGAATGACGGCTGTGCTGTGTCACATCACAAAGGAAAGTTCCACCAACCGGACGGTATCACGGTAGGAGGGGACACTTTTCATAAGTGTTAGGATCAGCATGTGCAAGGAGCACCACGAAAAGAGGCACTTTTTCCCTTTGCATCTTTACTGCTGCACAAGGTGGCTCCTTCAGTAACAAACGCCTGGGGATGGGGACAGGTTCCCTTAAATTTAACTTGTTGTGCCTGCGTGGCGGTTGCAGTACACGTTGCCGACTGCACAGCAGGGGAACAGCTGGCGGTGCTGAACCCCACTAACACATTGGCGAGGTGTTTGGCTCTGTGCGGACAGCACTTCTGGACGGCAACTAGCGGTGTTGGAGCCCAGGGACAGGTGGAGGAGGAGAAGGTAGGAGGAGGTAGGAGGGATTGCCACACACACAGCTGGGGAACAGCTGACGTTACTGAACCCCAATAACAGAGGAGGGACTGTTGACTGTGCGCACAGCACTACCAGGCAACAACTAGCGGTGTTGGAGCCCAGGGACAGGAGGGGGAGGCGGAGGTGGAGGAGATAGGAGGGATTGCCACACACACAGCTGGGGAACAGCTGACGTTACTGAACCCCAATAACAGAGGAGGGACTGTTGACTGTGCGCACAGCACTACCAGGCAACAACTAGCGGTGTTGGAGCCCAGGGACAGGTGGAGGAGGAGGAGGTAGGAGGAGGTAGGAGGGATTGCCACACACACAGCAGGGGAACAGCAGACGTTACTGAACCCCAATAACAGAGGAGGGACTGTTGGGACTGTGCGTACAGCACTACCAGGCAACAACTAGCGGTGTTGGAGGCCAGGGACAGGAGGAGGTAGGAGGAGGTAGGAGGGATTGCCACACACACAGCTGGGGAACAGCTGACGTTACTGAACCCCAATAACAGAGGAGGGACTGTTGACTGTGCGCACAGCACTACCAGGCAACAACTAGCGGTGTTGGAGCCCAGGGACAGGAGGGGGAGGTGGAGGTGGAGGAGATAGGAGGGATTGCCACACACACAGCAGGGGAACAGCTGACGTTACTGAACCCCAATAACAGAGGAGCGACTGTTGGGACTGTGCGGACAGCACTTCTGGACGGCAACTAGCGGTGTTGGAGCCGAGGGACAGGTGGAGGAGGAGGAGGTGGAGGAGGTAGGAGGGATTGCCACACACACAGCTGGGGAACAGCTGACGTTACTGAACCCCAATAACAGAGGAGCGACTGTTGGGACTGTGCCGACAGCACTTCTGGACGGCAACTAGCGGTGTTGGAGCCCAGGGACAGGTGGAGGAGGAGGAGGTGGAGGAGGTAGGAGGGATTGCCACACACACAGCAGGGGAACAGCTGATGTTACTGAACCCCAATAACAGAGGAGGGACTGTTGACTGTGCGCACAGCACTACCAGGCAACAACTAGCGGTGTTGGAGCCCAGGGACAGGTGGAGGAGGAGGAGGTAGGAGGAGGTAGGAGGGATTGCCACACACACAGCAGGGGAACAGCTGACGTTACTGAACCCCAATAACAGAGGAGGGACTGTTGGGACTGTGCGTACAGCACTACCAGGCAACAACTAGCGGTGTTGGAGCCCAGGGACAGGTGGAGGAGGAGGAGGTAGGAGGAGGTAGGAGGGATTGCCACACACACAGCTGAGAAACAGCTGACGTTACTGAACCCCAATAACAGAGGAGCGACTGTTGGGACTGTGCGGACAGCACTTCTGGACGGCAACTAGCGGTGTTGGAGCCCAGGGACAGGTGGAGGAGGAGGAGGTGGAGGAGGTAGGAGGGATTGCCACACACACAGCTGGGGAACAGCTGATGTTACTGAACCCCAATAACATAGGAGGGACTGTTGACTGTGCGCACAGCACTACCAGGCAACAACTAGCGGTGTTGGAGCCCAGGGACAGGTGGAGGAGGAGGAGGTGGAGGAGGTAGGAGGGATTGCCACACACACAGCAGGGGAACAGCTGATGTTACTGAACCCCAATAACAGAGGAGGGACTGTTGACTGTACGCACAGCACTACCAGGCAACAACTAGCGGTGTTGGAGCCCAGGGACAGGTGGAGGAGGAGGAGGTAGGAGGAGGTAGGAGGGATTGCCACACACACAGCAGGGGAACAGCTGACGTTACTGAACCCCAATAACAGAGGAGCGACTGTTGGGACTGTGCGGACAGCACTTCTGGACGGCAACTAGCGGTGTTGGAGCCCAGGGACAGGTGGAGGAGGAGGAGGTGGAGGAGGTAGGAGGGATTGCCACACACACAGCTGGGGAACAGCTGACGTTACTGAACCCCAATAACAGAGGAGGGACTGTTGACTGTGCGCACAGCACTACCAGGCAACAACTAGCAGTGTTGGAGCCCAGGGACAGGAGGGGGAGGTGGAGGTGGAGGAGATAGGAGGGATTGCCACACACACAGCTGGGGAACAGCTGACGTTACTGAACCCCAATAACAGAGGAGGGACTGTTGACTGTGCGCACAGCACTACCAGGCAACAACTAGCGGTGTTGGAGCCCAGGGACAGGTGGAGGAGGAGGAGGTAGGAGGAGGTAGGAGGGATTGCCACACACACAGCAGGGGAACAGCTGACGTTACTGAACCCCAATAACAGAGGAGGGACTGTTGGTACTGTGCGTACAGCACTACCAGGCAACAACTAGCGGTGTTGGAGGCCAGGGACAGGTGGAGGAGGAGGAGGTAGGAGGAGGTAGGAGGGATTGCCACACACACAGCTGGGGAACAGCTGACGTTACTGAACCCCAATAACAGAGGAGGGACTGTTGACTGTGCGCACAGCACTACCAGGCAACAACTAGCGGTGTTGGAGCCCAGGGACAGGAGGGGGAGGTGGAGGTGGAGGAGATAGGAGGGATTGCCACACACACAGCAGGGGAACAGCTGACGTTACTGAACCCCAATAACAGAGGAGCGACTGTTGGGACTGTGCGGACAGCACTTCTGGACGGCAACTAGCGGTGTTGGAGCCCAGGGACAGGTGGAGGAGGAGGAGGTGGAGGAGGTAGGAGGGATTGCCACACACACAGCTGGGGAACAGCTGACGTTACTGAACCCCAATAACAGAGGAGCGACTGTTGGGACTGTGCGGACAGCACTTCTGGACGGCAACTAGCGGTGTTGGAGCCCAGGGACAGGTGGAAAAGCAGAGGAACACAATGTAGGCCGAAGCCTGAGAAAGTCGAAAGGGAACCTTTAACCCCCCCCCAAGGCGTTTGTAGCTGAAAGAGCTAGCTTGTGCAGCACAAAAGATGCAAAAGGAAAAGGTGGCTCTTTTCATCATGCTCCTTGCAAACACAGAACTAAACACTTATAAAATGTGTCCCCTGAAACCGTGAAACCGTCCCGGAGGTGGGACTTTCCTTCGTAATATGACGCAGCACAGCCGTCATTCCTACCCCCCCGGCGCCGCGCCCCGGCTCCTCAGCGTAGTTTGATTCCGTCCAGGAGCCTGCGCTGTTATGTTATCCCTTGGCCAGGCACACTTAGCGCTGCCCATCTTCTGACATCATTTGGTGTCAGGCTGGCTGCGCCTGTGCGGCCGTGCTGGCCGAGAGCCCGCCTCGCAGTGTCTTCTGATTTTTTCCCACTGGGGGCCTGGGATCCATGGCCATGCGCAGTGCATATCCTCGACTCTCACTCCCCTCCCTACGGCTTCTTAAGACTGTGCGGTGTCACGGCCGTGGCATGCTATTAGGGACCAGCTGACACCGAACAGTCTGAAGAAGCCATAGGGAGATGAGTGAGAGGTGGAGGTTCAGATATGCACTGTGCATGTCCATGGATCCCAGGCCCCCAGTGGGATTAAATCAGAAGACACTGCGAGGCGGGCTCTCGGCCAGCGCGGCCGCACAGGCGCAGCCATCCTGACACCAAATGATGCCAGAAGACGGGCAGCGCTAAGTGTGCCTGGCCACGGGATAACATAACAGCGCAGGCTCCGGGACGGAATCAAACAACGCTGAGGAGCCGGGGCGCGGCGCCGGGGGGGTAGGAATGACGGCTGTGCTGCGTCATATTACGAAGGAAAGTCCCACCTCCGGGACGGTTTTACGGTATCAGTGGACACATTTTATAAGTGTTAAGTTCTGCGTGTGCAAGGAGCTACACCAAAATAGCTACCTTTTCCTTGTGCAGCATTACTGCTGCACAAGGTGGCTCTTTCAGTAACAAACGCCTTGGGGGGGGGGACAGATTCCCTTACATTTCAGTTGTTGTGTCAGCGTGGCGGTCGCATGACACATTGCCGGCTACACAGCTGGGGATCAGGTGACGTTACTGAAACCCAATAACACTGGGTTGTATGTTTTGACTGTGCAGACGGCACTTCTGAGCCTCAACTGGCGGTGTTGGAGCCCAGGAATTTACGTTCAGGTGGTAGAAAGATGAACACAACAGGAGACCTGGATAACGTATACAGTGACCTAATTATTTAATCAGGAGGAGGAGTGGCAAATTCCTGTGAGATCCAGGCCTTGTTCATTTTCAGGAAAGTAAGCCGGTCAACGTTATCGGAGGATAGTCGCATGCGACGGTCAGTTAGTACACCACCTGCAGCACTAAAGACACGTTCCGATAATACACTGGCCGCAGGGCAAGACAGCACCTCCAATGCATACTGGCTTAGCTCTGGCCATGTATCCAGCTTTGAGACCCAAAACTTGAAAGGGGAAGAGCCGTCTGGGAGTACAGCAAGAGGGCAAGACATGTAGTCTGTCACCATCTGACGGAACCGTTGCCTCCTGCTGACTGGAGCCGTCTGTGATGGTGTAGACTTTTGTGGGGGGCACAGAAAACTGTGCCACAGTTGGGCCATACTGGTCTTGCCTTGGGCAGAGGCACTGCTTCTGCTCCCTCTTTGTGCAGAGCCTCCACCACTGCCTGGACGCACTGAGCTGCTTTGGAATGCACTAGCAGCACTTCTCTCAGTTGGAATGGAGAAGATGATGGAATTGACCAGTGTGTCTTGGTACTCCCGCATTTTTCGCTCCCGGTTCAACGGTGTGATGAGGCTTTCTACGTTGTCCCGGTAGCGAGGATCGAGGAGGGTGAACACCCAATAATCAGACATGTTGAGAATGTGGGCGATGCGGCGGTCGTTTCTCAGGCACTTCAGCATGTAATCCACCATGTGCTGCAGACTGCCAACTGCCCAAGAAACGCTGTCCCCTGCTGGAGGCGTGATCTCTGCCCGCTCGTCATCACCCCACCCTCGCTGTACACACTGAGTACTGGACAATTCGGTAACTCCCTCCTCTGGACGGATGTCTTCCTCCTCCATTGACTCCTCCTCATCCTCCTCACAAACTGTCCCCTGCCTACGCGTTTGTGAGGAACCACGTGGCGCTGACTGTCCAGAAGATGATGGAAATGGTGAATCCTCATCCTCCACCTCTTCCACAATATCATCCCTTAGCGCTTGCAGTGATTTTTCAAGCAGGCAGATAAGGGGGACAGTCATGCTGACTAGTGCATCATCTGCACTCGCCATCCGCGTGGAATAATCAAAGAGACGCAAAACCTGGCAGACGTCATTCATAGTGGCCCACTCTGTGGTTGTGAAGTCTGTACGGCGCTGACTGCGACTTCTTTGCGCCTGAAGCAGCTGGTACTCCATTACAGCTTGCTGCTGCTCACACAACCGCTCCAACATATGTAACGTGGAATTCCACCTGGTAGGTAGGTCACATATGATGCGATGTTCCGGCAGGCAGTGTCGGCGCTGCAGAGCCGCAATGCGCGCTTTTGCCGTGCTGGAACGCCGCAAGTGAGCACACTCTAGGCGGACCTTGTGCAGCAGTGCATCAAGATCCGGATAGTCCCTCAAAAAGCTCTGCACGACCAAATTGAGCACATGTGCCAGACATGGGATGTGAGTGAGGTTGCCGAGGCCCAGAGCTGCCACCAGATTTCGGCCATTATCACACACTACCATGCCTGGCTGGAGATTCGCTGGCACAAACCACACATCGCTCTCCTGCTTGATGGCATTCCAGAGCTCCTGCGCTGTGTGGCTACAATTCCCCAAAAAAATTAATTTCAAGACGGCCTGTTGACGTTTGGCCACGGCTGTGCTCATGTCGGTCGTAACAGGTACACGTTCATCACGGGTCCATGTGGAGGTGGACTGTGACGGCTCCTGGAGCGATGATTCTGAGGAACTGGTGTAAGAGGAGGAGTCAATGCGTACAGAATGGATTCCTGCAATCCTTGGAGTGGGCAGGACACGTCCTGCGCCACTCGCACGGTCTGTACCCGGCTCAACGACATTAACCCAATGGGCAGTGAGGGAAAGGTATCGCCCCTGTCCATGTTGACTGGTCCACGCATCGGTGGTGAGGTGGACCTTGCTACTGACGGCGTTCAGTAGCGCGTGTTTTATGTGTCCCTCCACATGCTTGTGCAGGGCAGGGACGGCTTGCCTGCTGAAGTAAAAGCGGCTGGGCACATTGTACTGTGGGACTGCCAATGACATCAAGTCACGGAAGCTGTCAGTCTCCACCAGCCTGAATGACAGCATTTCCAGTGACAGAAGTTTGGCAATGCCTGCAGTCAGAGCCTGTGCTCGTGGGTGGTTTGACGAGAAAGGCCGCCTTTTCTCCCATGCCTGTACTACCGATGGCTGTAGACTGGGCTGGGAGTGTGTGGATGACTGGGAAAGTGGTGCTGCGGGTGGAATTACAGCGGGTCTCTGGACAACAGGGCCAGAGGTTCTTCCACAGCGATCCTGGGAGGAAGCCGAACCAGCTGCGTGTGAGCTAGAGGAAGAGGCAACACGAGCTGAAGAGGTGGTAGCTGCCGCTGTTGGTTGGCCTAGCTCTTCAGTGTGTTTTTCTAACTCCGCCGGGTGCCTGTTGCGCACATGTTTCCACATGTTGGAGGTATTGAGGTTGCTGACATTTCGACCTCTTTTGACTTTTTGATGACACACCTTGCATCTGACATAGCAAATGTCATCTGCAACTGTGTCAAAAAAGGACCAGGCACTGCAAGTCTTGGGAGTGCCCTTTTTGGCTTTTGGAAGAGACATGCTCCTAACGGGTGCCAAAGCGGAGGCTGCAGGATCCGCAGTCTTCCCCCTCCCTCTCCCTCTTTGGGCCGTACGGGGAATCTCTTCCTCAGAGCTGCTCCCACCACCTTCCTGTCCCTCACGCCAAGATGGGTCAAGGACCTCATCATCTACACTACCCTCTGCCCCCAACTGCTCGTCCTGGGTAGTCTCAGCAGCAGAGCACGCACCAGTAAGTGGCACCTGAGTGTCATCATCAGCTGATGCGGCCTGCGATGTGGTGACCGGAGCCACTGGCCCACCCGCCTCTTCAGAGGAAGAGAGAAAAAGCTGTTGGGCATCACTGCACCCTGCCTCTTCTTCCATTTCTCCAATGCTGCTTGGCTGGCCCCCTGTTTCCAAGCCAAGAGATTCAGAGAACAGAAGTAGAGACGGCTCCTGTCCTGGGCTCTCTGTCTGCCTCGGCAATTTGGCAGGTGGTGAAGAGACAGATGGCTGCTCTCCAGTGCTCTGTGTCTGAGAGGATGTGGCACTAATTGAAGTTGATGCATTAGCTGCCATCCATCCGACAACGGCTTCAATTTGTTCTTCACGCAGCAGCGGTGTATGGCGCTCTGACACAAAGCTGCGCATGAATGACTGTTGCCTGGTGAAAGTGGGTGCTGATGAGTCACCGGTGCCCGCAGCAGGCACAGAATCCCCACGTCCCCTCCCTGCTCCGCGCCCACGCCCACGCCCACGTGCCTTACTCACTGCCTTCTTCATCTTGGTTGACTGATAAAGATAAGCAGAAAAGTACTAACGGCTTTGTGTGCTTATTCCTGAGCAACTCCTCCTAACAGGTATAAGAAACACTAATTTTCTAAAGTGTGGACTAGACTTTAATATGAGCTAATGTGGCCTACACAAATGTAAAGTGGTGTCACTGGTGTGTTTGGTGAACTTTATTATTTATTTATTTTTTGGGGGCTGAACTGACAACGGATAGAGCTGCAGTCACACGGAGACCGTGCAGACAGACGTAAACGGCGCTGCAAGGCCCAAAAACCCTCCTCTACGTTATCCTATGTAGTGTTTTTCCACAAGTTAGCTGGAGACGGGTGGAAAGACACTAATAGGATTTTTTTGAAAAAATGTGCAGCAGCCTGCACTACTTAAAACAAAATGAAAATTGATTTGGCGGTATGACGCAGTGAAGAACCCTGAGCTGGAGACAACCAGGCTATGGCTGCTCACAGACTACAGGGCGAGCTGCAGTCACACGGAGACCGTGCAGACAGCCATAAACGGCGCTGCAAGGCCCAAAAACCCTCCTCTACGTTATCCTATGTAGTGTTTTTCCACAAATTAGCTGGAGACGGGTGGAAAGACACTAATAGGAATTTTTAGAAAAAATGTGCAGCAGCCTGCACTACTTAAAACAAAATGAAAATTGATTTGGCGGTATGACACAGTGAACAACCCTGAGCTGGAGACAACCAGGCTATGGCTGCTCACAGACCACAGGGCGAGCTGCAATCACACGGAGACCGTGCAGACAGCCGTAAACGGCGCTGCAAGGCCCAAAAACCCTCCTCTACGTTATCCTATGTAGTGTTTTTCCACAAATTAGCTGGAGACGGGTGGAAAGACACTAATAGGATTTTTTTGAATAAATTAGCAGCAGACTACACTACTTGAAAAAAAAAAAAAAAAGAACAGTATGAGGCAATGAACCACCCTCCCTGAACTGAATACAACCAGCTATGGATGGCCTATGTGGCTGCACTCAGACTAGAGAGTGGGCTGCACTCACACACACACACACACAGACCTTGCAGATCGCTGTGAAAACAGCGCTACAAGGCAAAAGCAAGGTGAATAGTAGGTGAACACAGCGGTTGCTAAATTAGCCTTTGGAAAGCACAAAGAAGCAAATCGCTATCTCTAAACTGGCCCTCAGTCAGCAAACAGCGTCCTGTCACTAACTGAATTCACAGCAGAGTGATCGCAAAATGGCGCCAGCGACTTTTAAACTGCATCATGACATCATTTCAGCAGCCAATCACAGCCTTGCCAGTAGTTTCATGCCCTCCATGCTGAACAGGATGTGCCCACACTTGGAATCATTCTCATTGGATGAATTTGTGCAGTTTGAATCTGGGAACTTCCGATTCCGGTATCCGATACGCGGCAAGTATCGGAATCCCGGTATCGGAATTCCGATACCGCAAGTATCGGCCGATACCCGATACTTGCAGTATCGGAATGCTCAACACTACTCGTTCAGGATCTAAAGCTATTCCATGTGACTACCTGATGAACTGCTTACTGAGTGAATTCCAAGTGCGAGTAAACCTGTCATCAGCGTAAAGCGGGGGCACTTTGAAGAAACTAAATTTTGCCATATACACTGATTTCTTTCACACATGTTTATTTACTACTTGTTTTTTTTCTGTTCCTTCATGGATTTGATACCTTCAGACTGAATCTACAATGTGCATATTCCAATAAGAACCAGGAAAACCATTGCATTGACTGACTGGCTTTTTAAAGTACCGGTATGTTATTTTTCTCTGAAGCTCCACAGAATTTTGGAGTAAACATACCTGGCTACATTTATACAGTCAGTGTCTGATTCACACTGCGTATCATTTTGACAGCATGAATGTAATGTCAGGTTCTCTTTAGAAAGAGATATTTGTTGCAAAATTTCTTCAAGGGACAGATATTACTGAGAATGAGCACATTGAGTCTTTTTCCTATGCTTACTCTTGCCATAAAGCATGAATTGGGATTTGAATACTGTATGAAACCATTAAAGTTACTGTTAGGGCTGGCAGAATGCACCGAGTATATTTAGATATTATTATTGGTGCGTTCGCAGCCCGGGGTCCACCGTGTAGGAGACAAACCTGCTGCTAGCAGATGGCAGCACAATATGGCGGTATAAGTGAACTCTGTTACTTCACAGAGTCGCACAGAAGGGAAAGCGCTGTGCCCTGTTAGCGTCACAGGGGAACACAGCTGCCTAACAGAGCAAAAGCAATCAGTGGTCAGGGAGTAGCAAGCACACAAACACCTCCTCTCCGGTGGAGCCGGAATTCTAATGGCTTTACGCCAGCCCTGAATTCACCATACAAACTCCTCAACGGAGGTGGCAGTATTCTAGTGGCTTATTTCAGCCAGACCCTGACCACAAGCAGACAAGACCACTGAATAGCTCATAACATAAGCTGATCCTAGTGTATGGCCATGTGGCCATGCGAACCTTATATAGCTGCAGCAGACAAGGACCTTCCAAGTGGTCCAATGGGAGCTGCTACAGGACCAGAGCGTGTGACCCCAGACCTCCAATGGAAGGTCATCCCTTGGGCATGCTCAGTAGAAGGACAGCAGGACTGAAACGACTCCGTGCCGCTGATCAGTACTGGCTATAATGGCAGAACCTGGAAGAACAGCAGTAACCAGGTGCAGAGTATCTGCCTGAGCCAGACGCTGGGACCGACTTCTCCGCTGAGCAGGCTCCACTGTGGCTGGAGATGGATGGGAGACCGCAGCGGAGATGGCTCGAGATTCCCCCTGTGCAGAGGCGGGATCTCGACACCTAACAGTTACACCCTCAAAGATTTAGTATCACCTCATATTTTACTAAATACAACAGCATACAAAAATCACAATCATACATCTCGAAACAGCATACCTTTTTATGTGCTCTAATACTAAACACATAAATATGATAAAGAAATATATTATATGAAAATTGATATAGGGTGCCTAAGACTTTAGCGTTACATACTCAGTTGATCTTCAATATAAACATATATATACATAATAGGATATAAATTTCTATATATATTAATAGTCGTAAATTTAAAATTGTCTAATTCTAAAGTAATCAAATATAGTGTTCGGTATAATAAAGATCCCCCAAATCATTACATTAAAAAGTATCTTGGTAAATGACTGTACATTTACTTTGTTAATGTCAAGTCTTTATTTACACATCTATAAAGGAGGTTCCCCTGTGATTCGTATTCCTGTCTTATTAAAACTCTTTGCCTCAGGTTATGACGGCATTATCAGGTGCCTGCTCTTAAATATCCCATCTCAGTAATTCATTTCCTTTAACTTTTAATACATCCCAATAAAAGACCAAAGGAAAGCATTTAGAATCTGTATTCTTTATGCATTCTTCTGTTGATTACATAATATGTTTTAAAAACGTTAGGCATATGGATTATTTCACTTAATATGCATGGAGTCATATTCGTGTGATAAAAAATACATGTAATTATAGATACACCAAAGGCATATTTGCATGTTCAAACTTTCTTAATTGATTAGTTACAATAAGCAACTAACAAACATTACAACCAAAATATAAAACATAAAATGTTACTTCCTCGATTTATATGTGACAGTTCAACAAATGATAGATGACAATCAGTTGTCAAAAAAAATGTTTAAAAACTTGAATTTGCCTTCAAAATAAATTTTGTATACATTTTGTACCATTTACATTTTTTGGCTATTTGGCTTCTATAGTTAACTGTAATTTGACAAGGAGTAAATCTGATGAAATAGTTTTTTAACTATTATCTATCGTCTCTCGAACATTTTTTCAAGCTGATTCATGACCAAATCAAGCTTTAATTTGCCAGCATTGAAGTACACAATAACCCATCAGCACCTCACAAAAAAGTCGATGCGGGCAGGTATGTGAATGAGTGACAGATTAAGCACTCATCCTGTTAGACAATTTAGATGCCAAAGTCATCATTGACCATAGCATTTCAGGATTCTAAATGTCAAAAATTGGAGATAATTCCAAGCTCAGTAGCACACAAAATTGTTGTTACTGCTGGCACAACTCCTGTACCATTACTTCAGTCTAATAACAAAGTACTTTGTGTTAATTACCTTCTGGCTACATTGTGATATTACGTTGCAGGGCTAAAAGGAATTAATCTGATCTAGTGAACTAGTGCACTACAAAAAAGACCAAAACAAGTGACTTCCTGTCTTTAGACATATGAGATCTGGTAAGATGTGGAAAACCTAGGTAGGAGGTTAAAGATAATAATAATAACAATAATAATAATTGTATTTATATAGCGCCAACATATTCCGCAGCGCTTTACAAATTATAGAGGGAACTTGTACAGACAATAGACATTACAGCATAACAGAAATCACAGTTCAAAATAGACACCAAGAGGAATGAGGGCCCTGCTCACAAGCTTACAACCTATGAGGAAAAGGGGAGACACGAGAGGTGGATGGTAACAATTGCTTTAGTTATTTGGACCAGCCATAGTGTAAGGCTCGGGTGTTCATGTAAAGCTGCATGAACCAGTTAACTGCCTAAGTATGTAGCAGTACAGACACAGAGGGCTATTAACTGCATAAAGTGTATGAGAACATGATACGAGGAACCTGATTATGGGGTTTTTTTTAATGATAGGCCACACAGGGATCGTTAGGTTAATGCGTTGAGGCGGTAGGCCAATCTGAACAAATGAGTTTTTAGGGCACGCTTAAAACTGTGGGGACTGGGGATTAATCGTATTAACCTAGGTAGTGCATTCCAAAAAATCGGCGCAGCACGTGTAAAGTCTTGGAGACGGGAGTGGGAGGTTCTGATTATTGAGGATGCTAACCTGAGGTCATTAGTGGAGTGGAGGGCACGGGTAGGGTGGTAGACTGAGACCAGAGAGGAGATGTAGGGTGGTGCTGAGCCATGGAGTGCTTTGTGGATGAGGGTAGTAGTTTTGTACTGGATTCTGGAGTGGATGGGTAGCCAGTGTAATGACTGGCACAAAGTAGAGGCATCGGTGTAACGGTTGGTGAGGAATATGATCCTGGCTGCAGCATTCAGGACAGATTGGAGCGGGGAGAGTTTGGTGAGAGGGAGGCCGATTAGTAGAGAGTTACAATAGTCCAGACGGGAATGAATAAGTGAAACAGTAAGAGTTTTTGCAGAGTCAAAAGTAAGAAAAGGTAAAGATAGAAATTAAGGGGCCATTCATAATGTGCGACCGGCAAAACAGAGACTAAACCAGCTTTACATATTAATGGTTGAAGGACTGAGAGAGGAACTGCTGTGAACAGAATCCACAGAAGGTAATGAATGCTTACAGAGTTGCACTTGTAAGGTTTCACAAAAACTGACAAAGGTAAGGAATAACCCGATGCTGGAATTAACATATTGACAAGCCAAATTTGCTTTTGCACCCAGTGCAGCATATTACCATGATTATCTTGAAAATGAATTTAATGTTCTATAATATTATTATGAGGTTATATTTTCAACCATCAATTGACAAGGAAGCTCTCAGCATAAGACCATGAGACAATTAATTAAGGATTTATTGAGTCAGATAGAAACCATAAAAAAATACAAAAGGAGTTATTTTTCTAATCCAAATTTGATTACTTAAGAACTAGAATTAACAGTTGATAACATGATCAGATTCATTCAACTTCTTGTTATATATTTTATTATTGTGGAAACTGTGTGCTTAAAGCATACATGGAAAATAATCAGAATTTTAAGTCAAAATTTGGAAACATCATTGTTATACTAAAAGAAAAAGCAGTCATTTGTATCCCTGCCATTTATTCCAGAAGTTCCAAAGTCCATGAATAAGTTCTGTATTATATCGTCAAATTTATGCGTCATTATACATCGTGAATTTAAGAAATTCTAGGTGGAGATACAAAGATTGCTTGTTGCCCACTTCACCAAAAGTTATTAAGTCAAGTGTCATGAGGTCATCGCAAGGATCTCAACTTTTTGAAACATAATCACAGTATGGCAAAATCTTGTTCAGTAAAACATCAGTTGTATTAAATAAAACAAAATAAATGTGCACAAAAATTCTGATAATAGGCTTTTGGCAAAACTGTTGTAGATTTAATAGAGTAATAGAGCCACAGAAGATAGGATGAAAAGTTAAGTGCTAATGTCAATGTCACTTTTGGGTAGGTGGCAGGAAGTGGGATACATATCCAGGTTCATGCATTTTAATCCTGTAATCATCATAATATTTATGATGTATTGCCCTACAAAATAGAATTCTTTAAGCCACCACAGGAAACTGATACTTTAACTGCTACATGGTTATATACTTTTCAGTTATTTTATCATGTATAATCAAATTCCATGTAGTAAATTTAAAACAGATTGTTAATGAAAATGTTATAGGTTTATGCACATTTCCTAAGGGATCATTTCTTCAATGTACAACAGTTTATAAATTTATGGCAATTTTAAGTGAAATAGCATTTCATGGAAATTTCAATGCCAATAATTATACAGAGGTCCAAGTTTAAGGGAAACACTTTGTCTGGACCTGTCAAGTGAATCATAGCATAGAACACAGTACATTGTTGCCTTGTTGAAATAGGGCCAGCTCTTCGAAACGTATCATGGAGCAGTAATATATTTGGCTTACTAAGCTACTAAATTTGCCTATTGCTTTTTTCCACCTAATATGAACTGAAATGATAGACTATCTGCAGATAATCTGCACTGTAACAATGATTAGAGTTTTTAAGGCTGTCTTCACTTTAAATTTATACATACAAAAAATTATATCTCAAAATGGAGATATGTTTAAGTGAAAATCAATGTGACATTCTTCCTCTACTAGAGTTTAAGTCACTTGTTACAGTCATAGGGAAGTAGGAGGAGGTGGAGCATATCTCAAAGACCAATAAAATTGATTTATTTGAGGAATAAATAATGCAATACACATTGTAACATTAATTATTTTGATTACAAAAAAATACAATACTATGGTAATGATTCTCATTTTAAAAATCTAGTAAAATAAATTTCAACTGTAAAAGGAGCCAGTCAGTTTCTATAACTGTCCTAAACACCTGTAAATCATTTGCATAAATGGTGAACTCTGCATAAAATTAACATAAGTCCTAAAAATAAATGAAGAGAACCAACTCAAACAAATGAGGCAGAAATATCAAACTTTGTAATTTTTTATTGGGGAAAATATTCCAATATCACATGTCTATTAGTAGCAAAGCTATGTAAGTCTTTCGTATTAGCAGATAATTTGAAAGCGAAATTACTCTGGTGTTTTCAAAGGGATGACAATCAAGTGTGAGTGGTAATCTGTTTTATTTAAAGAATAGGGTTCTATCAAAGCCTGATCTTCACAACTCATTTGTGGAAGTGTATCATTCTAAAAAGAATTAAAAAAATTGTTGTTGATGTTCATCAGGTTAGAAAAGATTAGAAAACCATGCATAAAAGGTTTGAGCAAATTGTGTAAAAATGTAGGCACTTTAAGACCATAATTACCATTCCCATGAGTGGTCTATTAACAAAGATCACTGCAAAACCAAGGAATGTAATAGTCCATGATGTCAAAAAGGTATTTAAAATAACTTATCACTAAAGACCTGCCTCATGTTAAGTAATGTTAATCTTAATTAATACATCATCAGAGAAAAATGAACAATTATGGTATGCATGGCAAGACTGCAAGGAAAAATCCACTGCTCTTTATAAAGTATATTATTGACCATCTGCAGTTTGCTAAAAATTACCTGGACAAGCCAAGAGACAATTGGAATAATATTTTGTAAATGGATGAGACTAAAACAACTTTTTTCAAAGAAAAACACTGCATTACATCATTAAAAGTTCATACCATCGGTGAAATACAGTGGTGGTAGTATAATAGTTTGGGTCTGTTTTGCTCCTTATAGGCTAGGATGGCTTGCTACTATTGATGGAACAATGAATTCTGAATTTTATCAGCAAATTCTAAAGGAAAATATCAGTACATCTATCTATGATGCAGTCTAGTATGAGCACCAGCCAGAAGCTGGCTTTCACAGGAGTATCATCATGACAAGCACAGAAATCTTCAGCAGGCACACTGCTGTCACTTCAACTAATCAGTGCCCTGTGATAGACTCATGGGTAGAGTTGAGTGACTTTTACTTTTTTAGGATCGAGTCGGGTTTCGCGAAACCCGACTTTGTCAAAAGTCGGGTCGGGTGAAATCGGCCGATTATTGTGAAAAGTCGGGGATCCGACTGAAACACGAAACCCAATGCAAGTCAATGGGAAAGCAAAGTCGGCAGTGAGTGGAGGACAGGAAAACACCTACAGTGCCCATTTTAATGCCAAAAACATCAATTCTTGTTACGTAAGCTTGTCAATCTTAATTTGCCTTATAATAATAGATAGGCATTGAAAATTGGGGGTCATTTGGCTAAAGTTCTGGGGGGGTAGGGATGCTCAAGTTTTTCGTGGGCCCAGGAAACGCGGACTACGTCATGGCAGTGGAGCAGGGAGAGGTAAGTATTTCAACTTTGCAAGTGCTGTGATCCTGAGCAAGCAGGGGGGGCACACTCGTTTGCATTGGGACTGGCACAGGGCCCCTCAAAGTACGGCGGTGTGTTGGATGGCAGGGGCGCCTCCCACCGGCAGAGACACTTTTGCATACTATGAGGGGCCCTGTGCCAGTGACGTCGCCAATGAGTATGCCCCCCACCTGATGAAGGAACCTGCACTTTCATCTGCACCTTCCTCTTTGTCCCCGTGTAAGGTGGTATAGTATGCAGGAAGGGGAACCTGACTTTCAGCCGGGTCAGATTCTGGCTGTGTGGAATGCAAGGGGAATGTAGTGGTCTGGGTCAATGTACCAGCAGACTCATCTAGCAGTGGCTGGGCAATGGGAAGGATGAGAAGGAAACACAGTTAGTAGGCCCAAATAATAAAGTAGGCTAAATGCAGTTCAAATGTGGTAACAGGACTAAACAGGCGGCATTGCTTTGTTCAGTGGAAGACCACTGTAATGAGTGGCAGGCACAGTTAGTAGGGCCAAATAATAAAGTGGGCCAAATGCAGTTCAAAATTGTTAACAGGAGTAAACATGCGGCACTGCTTTGTTCAGTGGAGGAGAACAACAAGCAGCGGCAGACACCATTAGTAGGCCCAACCAAACAAGTAGGCCAAATGCAGTGTAATATTCGAAACAGGATGAAAATTGCGGCTCAGCTTTGTTCAGTGGAGGAGAACCGCAAGCAGCGGCAGACACCGTTAGTAGGCCCAACCACCAAATAAGTAGGCCAAATGCAGTTAAAAATCTGATATAGGCTGAAAGCCTGAAAATTGAAGCTCAGCTTTGTTCAGTGGAGGAGAAAAGCAAGGAGCGGCAGACACCGTTAGTAGGCCCAACCAAACTAGTAGGCCAAATGCAGTTTCATATTCAAAATATAGGCCGAAAGCCTGAAGATTGAAGCACAGGAGAAAAGCACAGGAGAACACCAAGGAGTGGCAGACACCGTTAGTAGGCCCAACCAAACTAGTAGGCCAAATGCAGTTTCATATTCAAAATATAGGCCGAAAGCCTGAAGATTGAAGCTCAGCTTTGTTCAGTGGAGGAGAAAAGCAAGGAGCGGCAGACATTGTTATTAGGGCCCAACCAAACTAATAGGCCAAATGCAGTTTCATATTCAAAATATAGGCCGAAAGCCTGAAGATTGCAGCTCAGCTTTGTTCAGTGGAGGACAGCTGTATTGAGTGGCGCAGACAGACACAGGTAGTAGGCCTAAAATAAAAAAGTAGGCTCAATGCAGTTTAAAATAGGTTACAGGGGTACACAGGCAGCATTGGTTTGGTCAGTGGAGGATGATTGCAAGGAGTGGCGCAGACTTACTAGGCCTAAAATAAAAAAGTTGGCTCTATGCAGGTTACAATAAGTTACAGGGGTACACAGGCAGCATTGGTTTGGTCAGCAGAGGACGATTGCAAGGAGTGGCGCAGATTTACTAGGCCTAAAATAAAAAAGTAGGCTCTATGCAGTTTAAAATAGGTTACAGGGGTACACAGGCAGCATTGGTTTGGTCAGCAGAGGACGATTGCAAGGAGTGGCGCAGACTTACAAGTCCTAAAATAAAAAAGTAGTCTCTATGCAGTTTAAACTAGGTTACAGGGGTACACAGGCAGCATTGGTTAGGTCAGCGGAGGACGATTGCAAGGAGTGGAGCAGACTTACTAGGCCTAAAATAAAAAAGTAGGCTCTATGCAGTTTAAAATAGGTTACAGGGGTACACAGGCAGCATTGGTTTGGTCAGCGGAGGACGATTGCAAGGAGTGGCACAGACTTAGGCTAGTTTCACATTTGCGTTTAAATCCGCAGCATTTAAAACGCATCCGCAAGTGATGGAAAAAACGCATATAAACCCGTACAAATGCGGCGATTTTTAGATGCATGCGGTATCGCATGCGGTTAAAAAAACGCCGAGTTTGTACGCGTTTATATGCGTTTTTTCCTGCGTTTGCGTTTTTGGTGCGCATGATGAGAAATTTCACAAGAGAAAAATCAAGATAACCAGACACCGCCAATGGGACTACAGAGGGCGTGTATTATGGGATCTCTATATATAGACCCTAGGGCTACTGAAATCTTAACAGTTTGCTACTGTATCCTGTGTCATGATGGATCTTCGCATGGAGAGGTTTTATTTCAACCTGGATTTAAGCATCAAGCTGTTTCTTGCCTGTGCTTTTGCTTGGGAGCAAGACAGAGATCGCGAAAGATGGAGAAGGAGACAACGTAGGCGTTTTTGGAGACACCCCATTATCGAACTACGTGAGAGCCGTGGAGCCCATCACACGCTGTATGCCAAGCTTAATGCCAACCCGGAGAAATTCCAGGAATACACAAGGATGTCGCAAGACTCGTTCCGGGATTTCCTTGCTCGTGTCCAAGGAGCCATAAGGCGACAGGACACCCAGCTCCGTAGAACGATTCCACCGGAGGAACGTCTGCTGGTTACATTAAGTTACGTTCCAAATCTAAACCAATGACAGTCCAAATTTTGTGTTTTCTGACATGTATGTTTTGGGTATTTTCCTTTCTTTCTTTAGCGTAACCACACCATAAATAGAATAGATTGTAATGTTTTTTGGGTTTGTTTTTTTTACAGATTTCTGGCAACCAAAGAGAGTTTATCATCCCTCCACTTCCAATACCGGCTTGGAATATCCACCCTGTCCGGATTAGTTGCGGACACCTGCCGGGCTTTGTGGAATGTACTCCGGAATGAGTTTATACCCCTACCCACCTTGGACATGTAGCTTGAAATTGTGGAAAAATTCTGGAGTGTGTGTGATTTCCCCAACTGTTTAGGAGCGGTGGATGGAAAGCACATCCGCATTATCAAACCTGCCAGAACAGGATCGGAGTATTTCAACTATAAAAAATATTTTTCTGTTGTGCTCATGGCAATAGCTGATGCGAAGTGTCGCTTCATCGCCGTGGACATTGGAGCTTTTGGCCGTGGCAACGATTCCCAGACTTTCAAGAACTTGGATATGGGCCACCGTGTGTATGGCAAAAATTTCAATTTTCCCCCGCCACAACCTCTCCCCAACACTCAAGGTCCACCGATGCCATTTGTTATGGTTGGGGATGAGGCCTTTCAGATGTGTGAAAACCTACTGAAGCCCTATTCCAGTCGGGACTTGAACCACACTAGAAGGATCTTTAACTACAGACTGACCAGGGCCTGAAGAACAGAAGAGTGTACCTTTGGCATTCTGGTCGCTAAATGGCGCATTCTTGCATCAGCCATAAATCTAAAAGTGGAAACAGTCGACGAGGTGGTCAAAGCCTGTGTGGTTCTGCACAATTATATAATGGCTAAGGAGCAACCCAACATTGAACTGGATGAACCAGTTGCACACCCACTGCCCGATTTCCAGCATCACCCGCTGCGGTCAACAGCAGCAGTTGGTCACGTGCGGGACCAATTTGCTGCCTTTTTTGATTCAGATATTGGACGTTTGTCATGGCAGGACAATGTTGTGTAAATGTATTGTTGCAATTAGATCTGTACCAGTAATTTTCTGATATGAAAATAATATTTCTCATTAATAAATGTTAGTTTTGGTTGTGTTGACCGTGTCTCCTATGTTTTTCCTCTACAAACCAAGGCTGTCCTAAAACTGGCAGTATTTAGTCTGTATTTAATATCAGTTTTTGTAATCCAAAACCAGGAGTGGGTGATAAAGGCAGAGGTGCTAGTTATTAAGTTAATATCATAATTTACCTCTAACTGTTCCACTCCTTGTTTTGGCTTACAAATACTGATATAAAACACTGGCCACACACTGCTAGTGTTATGGCGGCCATGTTGCTTTATTGGTAAGCTTGTTGACGTCATTGCGTCCTGATTCTGTTCTGCTGTATCCATTGGACACAGACTGAAGAGACAATGACTGTCACACTAAAGAGATCTATACTCATCAAGTCAGGTGTCAGAAATAATGAATTCATGATGCACATATAACAGCCTCATGAATTCACTATTTCTGACACCTGTGCAGGTGAGCATAGATATGCAGTGTGTGACTGCCATTGTCCCTTCAATTTGTGTGTAATAGATTATGTACAAAGAAGAGAAAATGGTGGTTATACAAGGCATTTCTCTACTCACCAGGTCAGGTGTCCTAACTAATGAGTTTTTTGACACCTGACCTATTCTGTAGAGTTCTGCACTGTATTTCCACCATTTTCTCTTCAGACTGCCACACTAGTCACAGACAAGAAGAGATTATGGAGATAATACATCTAATATTTTTGGGCCCACCTCATATCTGTGTACTAAAGACACACAAAGCTGCAGTCTTTTTTTTATAACTACTGGAGATATGATGTGGCCCAAAAAGTAAGTGTGTGGTGAAGTTTCTTAGTTGGCGCACGGTGTGTGTTGCCGGCGGCGGAAGACACAATAAACCAAACATAATTGTGGTAAATCAAATTTTTTTTATTTTTTAACAACCAAAAAATTTATTTACTGCGCCGGCTTGGGGTAGAGTGATGTAAACGGGGGGTGTGAAGCACTGAGGCCTGGCTAACCGTGGAAGACGCAGAGGTGGCAGGAGAAGGGGCAATGAAACTAGAAGGGTCTGGAAGTTCGGGGATGGGGCTTGACACATGAGAGGCTTGAGATGCACTGGAAGGGTGAGACAAACCTGACATTACAGACACATTGGGAGGTGACGGGGGAGGAATGCTAAGAGTCCTCTGTTTTTTTTGTGTGTGTTTTTTTGGTTTGCCTGGTTGTGGGAGGTCTTGGTGGGCTCATATGGCGTGGTGTCGTGGTGGGTGACCTCTCAGGGTCCGGCTGCACTGTGTCAGAGTCCATAGTGCTCGTAGATCGGGCAGCCATGCCAGAGTCCATAGCACTTGTAGAGCGGAAGGCCATGCCAGTGACCTGCTGCATCGTGGTGGTGGCGGTACGGAAGGCCATGCCAGGGTCCTGCTGCATCGTGGTGGTGGCGGTACGGAAGGCCATGCCAGGGTCCTGCTGCATCATGGTGCTGGCGGTACGGAAGGCCATGCCAGGGTCCTGCTGCATCGTCGTGTCAGTGGAGGAGGTCCAAGCAGGAGCAGCGGTTGTCATGTGGTGGCGGTGGGATGTCCAACTGCACTTGGCATGGTGGTGGTGCTGTAGTGGTGTCCGGCTGTGGAAGGAATTGAGGTGGCCATGCAGTGGGATGCAGCAGAGGTCGGCATTGAGGTCAATCATGACAGTGAAGGCACAGGTGGATATGCCGACACTGTCTGCTTGAAATACCGACTCTGCTGCATATCCTGCACATAAGCAGCATTGCAGGCCTGCATGACACTCAGCTGGAGATCAGGAGTAAGGTGTTCCAACATGCCCTGCTCAATTTGGTTAAAAAAATGATGTGCTGGCCTCTGGTGGTCGGCTTTCACTTGATCAAGGCTTTTGCTGACCTCCTGGATACGTGCATTCAAGAGGCTATGTGAAACATCCATTCGGTCACCCAAAGCCTTGATTGCTTCGTGTAAATCTGAGCTCAAGTGCAAAAACCCGGGCATTAGTGACCTGTCCGAAGCCCTCTGCCGCTGCCGGGAGGAGCCCCAAAAAAAGGGGCAGTGGAAGAGGACTGCGAAAGGGGAAGACCTGATGGACCAGCTCCCTGGTCTCCAGTTAGTGTGGAAGACCCACTTGCTGCTGCGCTGCTGGATGGCTGGGACGGATCCGCGGCTGTCGGATGAAGGACCGCTCCAGAACCTGGGCCAACAGTAGTGCTGTATGTGCTGTGAAAAAAGGAAAAAGAAAATTAATACCAAAAATTAACCAGACGCAAAATCCTGTGGAATATAAAAATACAGATTATGGCAATACAATACAACCTAATGCACGTGATAAATACTTACGTTCTCTGGGCAAGGATCAGTCTTAAAAATGCCAGAACTCGATGGTATTTGTATCTTCTGATCCTTGCTCCTGAACCACTGGGAACACGGCTCTCTTGACGCAGGTCCTTGTTGAAGTGGTCCTTCATCGAATGCCAACCTGTTTTGACTTTGGCCACTGTTAAAAAAAAAAATTTGTGGTCAGAAAAAGGACTTTTGACCATGCTCACACAACTGTCTGTGATGACAGAAACTCCTGAGAGTTTCTTTCATCACACACAGTCGAGTGAGCACGGCTAAGGTCTCTGCTGCTTCACACTGCAGTGCAATACTTACCAAATGCATTTCGGCACCGTGTCGGGGCATTGTCCCAGCCATCCCACATCTCTTTAGCTACCTCATTCCATAAGCGCCGGATCATGACGTTGTTTGAGTGCAGTGGATCCCGGGTGTCCCACAATGGGACTCGCTCCTGGACCAGGGAGATGAGGAGGTCATTCTCAATAAGATCATCCTCCCGTTGTGAAACCTAAAAATTAAATAAAGCCATTAAAGTTTGCTCATTTAACATAAGGAAAAGAAAGAAAAAAGATGCTGAGAAATGGCATGAATAGGAAAGTCAACATACAAAAGGATTCCAGAAGAAAAAAGTAAAGAAATACGGATGGAAAGAAAGGAAGATTCAAGAATATTACACTGAGGATACAGTAAACAGTCAGCCTTGTATACGTACCCGCTGCCATCTTTCCACCGGACCTTGACTCCGCTGCTCCTGCCCTGTCTCTGCCACAGTAGAAGAAAAGCTCTAAAAAAAAGAAAAATTCAAATTGTCACATGTGTAGATGTGACAGTGAATACTTACCAATCTGACGAGGCAAGTACTCACCTCACTGACATGCTCGACTTTAGACGGCCCAGGAAGAAACTCCTCATGAGAAGAATCCAAAGAAAACATTCTGATGCATGTAGAAAGAAAGAAATGGCATAAATTAGGACATGTAGAGAAAGAAAATAGAAAATAAAGGCATTGGCTAGGATATACTCACATTGTTCAGAGGCTTGTTTTCTCAAAGGTGCTGTGGTCTGTATGCTCTGCTTGGCTGTCCGCTGTGGTCCATCTGCTCTGCTAGGCTGTCTGCTGAGAAGTGACCTGCAACTGTCCACACCCTCCCTTTATCACCCTGTATGTGAGGGGTGGCTTATCAGTGTCTAGACATGTTTTTCTCTTGTGGAACGCATGCGTTCATGAACGCAACCAAACGCATGTGCATGTAAACGCATGTGTTCATATAGACAGCAATGCGTTTTTTTGTCACAAGCTTTGCGCAATCGACCGCATGCCTTTCCAGGCGGCAAATTGACGCCTCTAAAAATTACTACATGTTGCATTTCCGCGCCAAGCCGCAAACGATGAAACGACGCATGCGTCGTCAAACGCGGCAAAACGCGAACAAATAAAAATGCATGCGTCCCTAATGTTAAATATAGGAATACACAACGCATGCGGATATATGTGGTACAAATGCTGCGGACACAACCGCAAATGTGAAACCAGCCTTACTAGGCCTAAAATAAAAAAGTAGGCTCTATGCAGTTTAAAACAGGTTACAGGGGTACACAGGCAGCATTGGTTTGGTCAGTGGAGGACGATTGCAAGGAGTGGCGCAGACAGACTTAGTAGGCCTAAAATAAAAAAGTAGGCTCAATGCAGTTCTAAACTGGTAACAGGAGTAAACTAGCGGCACTGCTTTGTTCAGTGGAGGACAACTGGAAGAAGTGGCTGACACAGTAAGTTGGCCAAAATAGTAAAGTGGGCTAAATGTCTGCAAAAAATAGTTCCTAAATAAACAGGTGGCAAAGCTAGGTACAGGGGTGGGTTCCTGTGCTGAGTAGCAGACAGTGGTAGTTCGCGCACATTCACAGGTCTAAATGGAGGGCAGGGCCCCTGAATATTTTACTATCATCTATCATTTCAACAAATTTGTATTGGCAGTGCCATTGAAGGATTTAACAGCACAGACTAAACAGTGGTGGAGCAGTGAGAGGTAAGTTTTGCAAGTGGTAGAGCACTGTTTGAGCTGGGGGGAACACTCTCTTGTGGGCGGCGGTACTGGCCCAGGGCCCCTCATATTATGACGGTGTGTCTGACGTTGGGTGTGCACCACCACCGCCAGAGACACTTCATTGTACTATGAGGGACCCTGTGCCAGTGCCGTCGGCCAAAAGTGGGCACACCCACCTGTCCAGGCAAACGGCACTCGCACGGGTGTTTGCGTCAAGTGGTGACCACGGCCCCGTGGGGGGAGTCAGCCCATTTAGGGAGGTGTAAAAATGGCCTATGGTGGACATTCAGCAGCTGCAAATGGAGGAACTGGAGCAGTCAGTAAAAGGAGGCCAAAAGCAAGACCTTTTTACAGGAAAGCTACATGTCAGCAGGGGAAGGTGGGGCAAAATAATTAGAAATCCATGATTGGTTCATTTTAATGAAGGTTAGATCATCAACATTTTGGGTAGCCAGACGAGTCATTTTTACGGTCAGTATTGAACCAGCAGCACTGAATACTCTTTCTGATAGCACAATAGCAGCTGGGCAAGCGAGCTCCTGTAATGCATATTCTGCCAATTCATGCCAGGTGTCTATTTTAGATGCCCAGTAATCAAAGGGGAATGACCTGTGAGGGAGAACATCGATAAGGGAGGAAAAATAGTTTGTAACTAGTGTTGAGCGATACCGTCCGATACTTGAAAGTATCGGTATCGGAAAGTATCGGCCGATACCGGCAAAGTATTGGATCTAATCCGATACCGATACCCGATACCAATACAAGTCAATGGGACACCAAGTATCGGATGGTATCCTGTATGGTTCCCAGGGTCTGAAGGAGAGCAAAGCAGTGACGTCTTCTAAGGTATTTCAAGCGCTTGAAAGACCTTAGGTGACGTCACTGCTTTGTGATTGGTCGCGTAGCGGTCACGCGACCGCTACGGACCAATCAGAGCGCAGTGACCTCATCTAAGGCCCTTCAAGCGCGCATTCTTAGGTACAACGGCTCCCGGTTACGGCGGTAAAGTCCAGGCTGCGTCGGAGAGGTGAGTATATCCCTATTTTTTATTTTAATTCTTTCTTTTACACATTGATATTAATCCCGATACCGATTCCCGATACAACAAAAGTATCGGATCTCGGTATCGGAATTCCGATACCGGCAAGTATCGGCCGATACCCGATACTTGCGGTATCGGAATGCTCAACACTATTCATAACCATACTGGACAAATGTTGTCTCCTGTCACTTTGAATTGATGCAGAAGTACCTGTCGTGTCTGCGGTCATTGCGAAATCACTCCACAACCTGGTCATAAAACCCCTCTGTCCAACGCCACTTCTGATTTGTGCACCTCTAACACCTCTGCCATGTTGCCCCCTGCAGCTCGTGTGAGAACCATCACCGCCGCTGTGTGCTGGGAATGCCTGAACCAAACAGTCTACAAGAGTTGCTTGTTTGGTAGCCAATATTTGCTCAAGGTTCTCATGTGGCATGATATTTTGCAATTTCCCTTTATAGCGTGGATCCAGGAGGCAAGCCAACCAGTAATCGTCATCGGTCATCATTTTGATAATGCGAGGGTCCCTTTTTAGGATACGCAAGGCATAATCAGCCATGTGTGCCAATGTTCCAGGTGTCAAATCACTGCTTGTGCTGGGTTGAGGAGCACTTTTGGGCAAATCAACATCACTTGTCTCCCGCAAAAACCCTGTACCTGACCTTGCAATGCCACCAGTTTCTGTTGCCCCCTGAGAAGCATCCTCCTCCCATAAGTATTCATCCCCATCATCCTCCTCCTCCTCCTCCTCTTCATCCGCCACCTCATCCAGGAGAGTTCCCTGAGCAGACAATGGCTGACTGTCATGAAGGCTTCCCTCATCCTCAGCTGCAGACGCCTACTCCTTAATGTGCATCAAACTTTGCATCAGCAGACGCATTAGTGGGATGCTCATGCTTATGATGGCGTCGTCTGCACTTACCAGCCGTGTGCATTCCTCAAAACACTGAAGGACTTGACAGAGGTCTTGTAGCTTCGACCACTGCACACCTGACAACTCAATGTCTGCCATCCAACTGCCTGCCCGTGTATGTGTATCCTCCCACAAATACATTACAGCACGCCTCTGTTCGCACAGCCTCTGAAGCATGTGCAGTGTGGAGTTCCATCTTGTTGCAACGTCGATTATTAGGCGGTGCTGGGGAAGCTTCAACGATCACTGATGGTTCTGCATACGGCTGGAGTGTACGGGCGACCGGCGGATGTGCGAGCAAAGTCTTCGCACCTTCAGGAGCAGGGCTGGTAACCCCGGATAACTTTTCAGGAAGCACTGCACCACCAGGTTCAAGGTGTGAGCCAGGCAAGGTATGTGTTTCAATTCTGAAAGGGCCATGGCAGCCATAAAATTCCTTCCGTTATCACTGACTACCTTGCCTGCCTCAAGATGTACACTGCCCAGCCATGAATGAGTTTCTTGCTGCAAGAACTTGGCCAGAACTTCCGCAGTGTGTCTGTTGTCGCCCAAACACTTCATTTCCAACACAGCCTGCTGACGCTTACCACTAGCTGTTCAATAATGGGACACCTGGTGTGCAACAATGGCAGCTACGGATGGAGTGGTTGTGCGACTGCGCTCTGTGGATGAGCTTTCACTTCTGCTGAAGGAGGAGGAAGAGGGGTGGTGAACGCCTACAGCCAACTGTTTCCTAGACCGTGGGCTAGGCAGAACTGTCCCACTATGGCTGTCCCCTGTGGACCCTGCATCCCCCACATTAACCCAGTGAGCCGTGATGGACACGTAATGTCCCTGGCCATGCCTACTGGTCCATGCATCTGTTGTGAGGTGCACCTTTCTACTGACTGATTGCCTGAGTGCATGGACAATGCGGTCTTTGACATGCTGGTGGAGGACTGGGATGGCTTTTCTCGCAAAGAAGTGTCGACTGGGTAGGTCATAGCATGGTACTGCGTAGGCCATCAGGGCTTTGAAAGCTTCAATTTCAACCAACCGGTAGGGCATCATCTCTAACGAGATTAGTCTAGCAATGTGGGCGTTCAATCCCTGTGTACGCGGATGAGAGGATGAGTACTTCCCTTTCCTAACGAGAGTCTCTTGTAGGGTGAGCTGGACTGGAGAGCTACATATGGTGGAACTAGTGGGGGAAGTGGTGGACATGGCAGATTGAGAGAGGGTTGGTGAGGGTATTCTTGCTGTTGGCCTACATACAGTGTTTCCTACCAACAACCTGGTGATTCCCTGACTGCTTTGGCCTTGCGATGATACCTCCACATTTGCTGCAGATGGTGTCCTAAATGGTGGGCTTACAGTGAGGGAAGCAATGTAGCATTGCTGACTAGCTTCATGCAGAGCAGGTGCACCTACGTTACGGGACGTTTGGTAGTTAGTCCAGGCTTGCAAGTGCATGCTGGTTAAATGTCTACGCATGCACGTTGTATTTAAATTTTTGACATTCTGCCCTCTGCTAAAGGTCCTTGAGCATTTCTTACAGATAACTTTGCACTGATCATTCGGATCTTGGTTAAAAAATTGCCAGACTGCACTCTTCCTACTATCGAATACCTTTTCAGGCATTGCACGCTGTGCTACTTTCACCGGATGGCCACGCTGTCCTAAAACTGTTTTTGGTTTTGACACACGGTTTTGGCCAGATACGAGCCTGCCAGATGAAAGCTGTTGCGATGTTGATGCCTGCTGCGGCTCATACTCCTCCACTTCAGAGCTACTGCCAGCGGCACCCTGTTCCCCCAATGGCTGCCAATCGGGGTCAACAACTGGGTCATCTATCACCTCCTCTTCAATGTCCTGTGCACCTTCCTCTGTGTCACAGTGTAAGCCGGTGCTATAGCGTTTGGGACGGGGCACCATAGTCTCATCAGGGTCAAGTTCTGGCTCAGTACACTGCGAGGGCAATGTTGTGATCTGAGTCAATGGAACAGCATAATAATCTAGCTGTGGCTGTGCATCTGTGCACTCCATGTCCGATTCATCTTGTAATGGCCTGTTAACAATTTCCTTTTCTAACCCAGGCACGGTATGCGTAAAGAGCTCCATGGAGTAACCTGTTGTGTCACCTGACGCATCCTTCACTGTTGTTCTTGTTCCTGCGACTTGTTCCTGACCGGGAGCATCCACTGACGACTCGCTGCTTTTAAATTTTGAACTTTCCAAAGAGGAGGCGAAAGAGCTAGAGGCTGAGTCAGCAGGGAAAGCCAAAACTTTTTCCTGCTGCTCCAGGTTTAAAAGCGGTTTTCCTACTATTAGAAAAGGGAGCGTTCGAGGCCTTGTGTAGCCAGATGATGACGCTGGCTCAACAACTCGAGCCTTAGGTGCTATTTTGCTTTTCCCACTACCACCAGATGCTCCACCACCACCATCATTACCAGCTGGCAATGACCGCCCACGGCCACGACCTCTTCCACCAGACTTCCTCATTCTTGGGAAAATGTAACCAAACTAACAACCGTTATATGGTACTGTAAAACAAGGTAGAAGGTGTATGTAAACTTGTTGTGAATTTAAATCTCCCTTTCTATATTTGTGGGAGACTGCTGCAAAAATCAGGCCCACTGTATTACACTAAACAGTATAAGTGGCAGAAAGTGGCTGGCAGCTATACACCAAACAGAACTGACACAGATGCACTTAGTGGCAATATTAACCTCCCTTTTTATGTGTGGGACACTGCTGCAAATAAAAATCAGGCCCACTGTATTACACTAAACAGTATAAGTGGCAGAAAGTGGCTGGCAGCTATACGTCAAACAGAACGGACGCAGATGCACTTAGTGGCAACATACATCTCCCTTTTTATGTGTGAGAGACTGCTGCAAAATTCAGGCCCACTGTATTACACTACACAGTATAAGTGGCAGAAAGTGGCTGGAATATATATATATATATATATATATATATATATATATATATATATATATATATATAAATAAAAAAGGGACTGTACTACAATAACAATCTCCCTACAATGATCTCAGGACAAGTAAGGCAGCCAGCAATAAAAAGGTCTGCTGCACACATAAGTGTGGACAAATAAACAATAGAACTGTGCAGAAAGGAGCAACAGGACTTTTGCTTTTAAAAAAGCAGTTGGTTTGCACTGCGGCGTACAAACAGCAATGCAGCTATCAGGGAGCCTTATAAGCTACAGAGCTGATGCACAGAAATCTAGCCTCCACTGTCCCTGCAAAGAAAAGGTGGTGTTGGACAGTGGAAATCGCTACAGCACAAGCGGTTTGGGGGTTAATATTTCCTCCCTAACAATATCCCTGCTTCTGACGAAGCTGCAGCAACCTCTCCCTATGCTCAGATTGGCAGAAGTAAGATGGCGGTCGGCGTGCATGCCCCTTTATAGCCCCTGTGATGCCGCAGAAAGCAAGCCAATCACTGTCATGCCCTTCTCTAAGATGGTGGGGACCGAGACCTATGTCATCACGCTGTCCACACTCTGTGTCCACCTTCATTGGCTGAGAAATGGCGCTGAAAGTGTCATACAAAACGCGACTTTGGCGCGAAGATCGCCGACAGCATGGCCGATCCCACAATGGGATTGGGTCGGGTTTCACAAAACCCGACTTTGCCGAAAGTCGGCGATTTTTGAAAATGTCCGATCCGTTTCGCTCAACCCTACTCATGGGTGCTAATTTGCGCTTGGAATGATGCCCCCTGACGGCACAATGTAAAGCCGCTGTTTGAGATTAACAATGGAAATTAACAAGTTAACAGCAGCGGGTAGAGCACCAGTCTATGCACATCTGTTAGAGACAGATGATGGCTGAATATCAAAGCCATCATCTGAAAAATGTGACATCAGGAATAGTCATGTAGTCAGCATATGATGTAACTGTACGTCATATCTCAGTAAGAAGTAAAAGTGTCCCACCAGTTACTTCAGATTTTGACAACAAGTACATCATTATTTCAAATTTCTCTGATGTGTTCCATTCCTTTAATATGAAGCGTAAACTCCTAAATTTGTTTCACATCTATGTAAAAATATGGAACTTTAGTACTACATAACACATTGTTGCATATATACTGTTTTATAAAAATGATAAACAGTGGTGTGAAAAAGTGCTTGCCCCCTTCCTGTTTTCCTATACTTTTGCATGTTTGTCACATTTAAATGTTTCAGATCAGAAAACAAATTTAAATATTTGACAACGATAACACAAGTAAAGACAAAATGCAGTTTTTAAATGAAGGTCTTTATTATTAATGGAAAAAGAAATCCAAACCTTCAGAGCCCTGTTTGGAAAAGTGATTGCCCTTTAAACCTAATAACTGGTTGGGCCACCCTAAGCAGCAACAACTGCAATCAAGTGTTTGCAGTAACTAGCAATGAGTCTTTTACAATGACCTGGAGGAATTTTGGCCCACTCATCTTTGCAAAATTGATTAAATGCACCCACATTGGAGGGGTTTTGAGCATGAACCACCTTTTAAGGTCAGGACTTTGACTGGGCCACTCCAAAGTCTTGAATTTGTTTTTCTTAAGCCATTCAGAGGTGTTTTGTGATCTGAAACATTTAAGTGTGACAAACATACAAAAGAAGAAGAAATCAGGAAGGGGGCAAACACTTTTTCACACAACTGTATATTATGAGTTTTAGATTATTTTAACAGACTATAGTAAGAAGATATTGATATGAAACTCGGCAATCAGAAGGACTTTGCAAAAAAGAACAATTTTATTCAGATTACAAAAATCCAAAATAATTTTCAAGAATTCAGAAATTATAAGTGCCAAGTTTCACATTGATTTACTATTATTGATTGAAACCCTACTCAGTCACCTACTCACATCTTTGGAGTGCTGCTTACTACTTTTTACTATAGAAAAAATAAATGTTATAAAACAATAATATTTCTTGTGTTAGCCTTTACTATGGAGTCCTAACAGTTATATTGACATCCAATTTTTATATCACATTCACACCTACAAAATAATTTCTGTCAAGCAGCTGTAAAGAAAGAAATTTAGAATTTGCTGACTTTATATTTGGCATGATGTAATAATATATAAACCTGAATGTGTGTGTGTGTATGTATGTGTGTATGTCCAGGATTGGCATCTGCACCGTCGCAGCTACAGCCACAAAATTTTGCACAGTCACACATCTCGACCCCGAGAGCGTCATAGGCTATGTTCTGAGGCGAAATTTTAACCCCACGCGTTCCAATTCACCAAACAATTTTGCCCCTATCTACATAATGGGGAAAAAGTGAAAGGAAAAGTGTTGGAGGCAAATCGACAACTGCCAGATGTGAACAAGGGGGACTTAAAGAACGAGAGCGATGGCGCCAAAGAGTATATACCATACGGTTGCTAAGGTGGGGCACTGACATGGGATACTCACCACACACGGGGATATGAACACACACACAAAATGCGCCACACACTACCACGTGCTTGAACACATATACGACCCTCAGCACACATTTCACCACAAATACACCAACCTCGCCACATAAAAGTCGAAACACAAAAGTCACCGCTCAAAACTCGCCAAGCGCAAAATTTGCCGCATGCAAAACTCGCCACATGCAAAACTAGGCTCAAGCAAAACTAGCCACACATGCAAAACTCATCTCATGGAAAACTCGCCACACGCAAAACTTGCACACGCGGAAAAATTGCCACATGCATAAAAGTTGCAACACATGCAAAAGTTGCCTCACACAAAACTTGCACATACTCAAAACGCACCACACATAAAACTCACCACGCGCAAAACTCACCATGAGCAAAACTTGCTGCACACAACTTGCTACAATAACCTGTCACATGCAACTTGACACACAAAAAGTTGCTACACGCATGTCACCACACAAAACTCATCTCATAAAAGTCGCTACATGCATGTCGCCACACGCAACTCAACACACACAGCTTGACACATGAAACTCGCCCTAAAACACACAAGTCTGGTATTATCCTTCAAAAATAAACATCTGGTTAATAAGCAGACAAACTACAAGAGCAACAAATGTACCATATAGGAAATACGCCAGCTGTCAGTCACATGACCTGTCTATTATGTGTATTTGTGAGCTAATATATACTGCCAGGGGGGAGGGCTTCCTGTTGGCTGGGGATTTATCAGGCTGCCAATTTAGCTTACAAATACTGAGGTAAAAATACTGACCAAATAACGTGTGAACGCAGTCTAGTACAGGAGGAGATAACATACAGGTACATACTATATACAGGGGAGATGACACACAGGTATATACTAGATACAGGAGCAGATGATACACAGGTATATACTATATACAGGAGGAGATGACTTACAGGTATATACTATATACAGGAGGAGATGACATACAGGTATTTACTATATAAAAGAGGGGATGACACATAGGTAAATAGAGGAGGAGATGACATACAGCAGGTATATACTATATGCAGAGGAGATGACATACGGGTATATACTATATATATGAGGAGATGACATACAGGTATATACTATATACAGAATAGATGACATACAAGTATATACTATATACAGGAGGAGATGACACATAGGTATATACAATATACAGAAAGAGATGACATACAGCAGCTATATACTATTTACAGGGGAGATGACATACAGGTATATACTATATACAGGGGCGATGACATACAGGTATATACTATATACAGGAGATGACATACAGGTGTATACTATATATAAGGGAGATGACAAACATGTATATACTGAGAAAAATGAGAGGTGTGAGGTGAAAATGAGAGGTGTGAGGTGAAAATGAAAAGGTTTGAGTGCAAAATGAGAGGAGTGAGGGAAAATAGTGGAGTGATCGGAAAATGACAGATGTGAGGTCGAAATGACAAGTGTTAGGGGGAATGAGAGGAGTGAGGGGGGAATGAGAGGAGTGAGGGGGAAAATAAGAGGAGTGAGGGGGAAAATGAGAGGTGTGATGGAGAAAATGAGAGATGTGAGGGGAAAAATGAAAGATGTGAGGGGGAAAATGAGAGGCATGATGGGAAAATAAGAGAAGTGAGGTGCTGTAACTAACCACAGATATTTACTATGCCCAGGTAACGCCAGGTTCTTCAGCTAGCTGTACATAAAAGTAGAAGCTGTTCTCTGTTTTTACTGCAATTACCTTTTAATTCCTTTACCAGCCTCCACTTCCCGTTAGACAGAGCAAGCCTGTAAGCCGGCATTGTGAGAGAGAAACACTTTATAATCCATTGTACAAGGCTGAAGAGATTGCATCTGCATATTTTACAGGTATTTGAACATAATAAAATTATACCACCCTGTAAAGTGAAATTCAGATTCCTGTTATTTCTATTGTAAGGTCAGTAGTGTTGAGCATTCCGATGCTGCAAGTATCGGGTATCGGCCGATACTTGCTGTATCGGAATTCCGATACCGGGATTCCGATACTCTTGTGGTATCGGGTATCGGGTATCGGAACAACATTAATGTTAAAATGTGTAAAATAGAGAATTAAAATAAAAAATATCGCTATACTCACCTGTCCGACGCAGCCGGGACCTCAGCGCAGGAACCGGCAGCGTTGTTTGTTTAAAATTCCCGCTTTTACATGGTTACGCGAAGTCCCGGCTTGTGATTGGTCAGGGCGGCCATGTTGCCGGGCCGCGGACCAATCACAGCAAGCCGTGACGAAAATACGTCACGGCTTGCTGTGATTGGTCCGCGTCCCGGCAACATGGCCGCCATTAACCAATCACAAGCCGTGACGTCACGGGAGGCTGGAAACGCGCTCATTTTAAAAAGGGCGCGTGTCCAGCCTCCCGTGACGTCACGGCTTGTGATTGGTTGCGTCGCGGTCAACCAATCACAAGCCGGGAGGCTGGACACGCGCCCATTTCAAAATGAGCGCGTCCAGCCTCCCGGCTTGTGATTGGTTGATCGCGGCGCAACCAATCACAAGCCGTGACGTCACAGGAGGCTGGACACGCGCCCATTTTAAAATGAGCGCGTGTCCAGCCTCCCGTGACGTCCCGGCTTGTGATTGGTCAGGGCGGCCATATTGCCGGGACGCGGACCAATCACAGCAAGCCGTGACGTAATTTCGTCACGGCTTGCTGTGATTGGTCCGCGTCCCGGCAACATGGCCGACCTGACCAATCACAAGCCGGGAATTCACGTAACCAAGTAATAGCGCGATTTTTAAACAAACAACGCTGCCGGTTCCCTCGCTGAAGTCCCGGCTGCGTCGGACAGGTGAGTATAGCGATATTTTTTATTTTAATTCTTTCTTTTACACATTTATATGGTTCCCAGGGCCTGAAGGAGAGTTTCCTCTCCTTTAGACCCTGGGAACCATCAGGGATACCGTCCGATACTTGAGTCCCATTGACTTGTATTGGTATCGGGTATCGGTATCGGATTGGATCCGATACTTTGCCGGTATCGGCCGATACTTTCCGATACCGATACTTTCAAGTATCGGACGGTATCGCTCAACACTAAAGGTCAGGTGTTATTATTAAGAATCATACAACATTTGCATAATGGTGTGGTAAAGGTAGTTACATTACTTAAGACAGGCAGCATACTCTTCTTGTATTTAAGTATCAAAACATTTTGCTGAAACTAGTCACACAAAAAATACTTCTGATTTATTGATTTCCTACTGCCTTTTGGACCACAAGGAGGGTGGGATGGAGGATGTCAAAATGTTATAGATAAAGGAATTAGAGATAAGCGGATTGATATGAGAATGATCAACTTCAAGTCAAATTTCCTATATTTTGCTGGTCCCTACAATTTACAAAGATTGGCCAATAAAAAATATGCCTAGTGCTAATTCACACACTGCTGAATACTCAAAGATTGCGCTAATGACATCTTGTGCCACATAAACTTCCCCATAATGAAGGTTCTTAGCATATAAATTGGCCAATTCATGAATGCCCATCAACCACGGCAAGATGACTTCCCTCTGAGGGGTCCTATCATCCAAACATGCCTCTCTCAGGTTATAAACCTACAATTTTTAAATGATCAGGTAGGAACCAGCACTAATTAAAAGCACCTTTGGGCTGATGGGAGGAGTGCAGAGTCAGAAAGGAGGCAGTCACATCATTAAATGGTAGACTGCAAAAATACAAAAACTTGACTAGCATCTCCATATAATGTGAACAGGTGCACTCTGCAACTACTGCATAACATACAAAAAAGGAGGGCAGAGCAGCATGCTGTAAGAACCAAGATATATACAAACTCTAGATCTAAACTACATTGTTGCTAAATAAAATGTACTTACAACAAAAAAGTATGGTACTTACAAAAATGAAGGTGCTTAGCGCATAAATTGGCTAATTTATGAATGCCCATCAATCACGGCAAGGTGACCTCCTTCTGATGGGTCCCAACGTTCTAAACATGCTTCTCTTGGGCTGTAAGCCTAAAATTTTAATGGGCAAACATGCTTCTGTTTGGTTATAAACCTACAATTTTTACAAAAATGTTTCCCTGTTAAATCCTTCTAAATCATAATCTAGACCCTTTCTATGTCTTCTATAGTGGTAGCTATCCCTCCTAGCTTTACATCATCTGCAAATTTGATTAGTTTTCCTTCCATTTCCTTATCTAGATCATTTATAAAAATGTTGAACAACACTGATTCCAGGACAGAGCCTTGTGGTATTCCACTTGAAACATTTTTCCAATTGGATTTGCAACCATTTACTAGCACTCTCTGAGTACGATTACTGAGCCAGTTGTAATTCCACCTAACAGTTAACTTGTCAATCCCATGCTTGGACATTTTTTCAATAAAAATAGTATGAAATACTTTATCAAATGCTTTGCCGGAGTCGAGATATACTCTATCGATCGCATTTCCCTGATCCACCCAGTCAGTGATTCCATCTTAAAAGAAAATTAGATTAGTCTGGCATGACATTTTGCTACAAACCTTATCCAAATACTTACATACATGCTGCTTAATAATTTGTTCAAAGATCTTTCCTGGCATAGAAGTAAGGCTCACTGGCCTGCAATTGCCTGCTCCATCTTCTTTTCTTTTTTTTTTTGAAGCTATGGACAACATTTGCTTTTCTCAAATCTTCTGGGACTTTTCTTGTTCTCCAAGATTTTTCAAAGATTTTGGCCAGTCATTCTGCAGTTTTTTTGCTAACTCTTTCAGTACTCTAGGATGTAATTCATATGGACCAGATTTAAATTAATTTAAATTAGCTGAGTTTTCTCTCACATCTCACTGTTTATAGATAGTGTTTGTTCCTTCAATAGCACCGTGAAGATAGAAAAATAGGAATTTAAAAGTTCGACCTTCTAAACATCATTTTTAACCAATTCACCTTTTTAATTCTGTACAAATCTTATATAATCTTTGACTTTTCTTTTACTTTTGACATACCAAATCCAAGAGAGATAGAAGTTCCTTAAAAATGATTTAAAGGAACTAGGAGAGAAGCTAAAGCTCAGGGCCTCTACAGTGGTATTTTCAGAAATACAGTCAGTGCTACTAATGAGCTAAAAAAAAAGTCAGCAGGAGATGCAGGAGTTAAATAAGTGACTTTCGTAAATTTGTGCAGGAGGGAAGAGTTTGTGTTTGGGTTTATGAAGATGTGGACTGACTTCTCTGTTGACTTCAGTAGGGATGCGCTACATCTCAATGAGAAAAGTCCATCTGTGAAGGGGAAAAAATGCTTAGAAGGCATAAGGAGCTTTTAACCCCTTCATGACCTGTGACTTATCAGTACGTCACAGGTAGTGTCCCTGTATTTGGTTCGGGCTCTGGCACTAAGCCCGCATCTTTCCTGACACTTGACAGCTGATTTGATCAGCTGTCAAGTGCCTCTAACAGACGTGGGTGGAATCGTGATCCATCCATGGCTGTTAACATGCTAAATGCCTCTGTCAATCTCTGACAGCAGCATTTAAAGGGGTTATTCCAACAACAATGTTCAGTTTAATCAATAGGTGTTGGAATAATAATAATTTCCACGTTTGGATGTATTTAAAAAAATGCTCCCACGCTGAGATAATTTTATAAATGTGCCCCTGCTGGGTACTGTGTAATAATAATAATAATAATAATATATTTAAATTTATATAGCGCCAACATATTCTGCAGCACTTTACATTATAGAGGGGATTTGTACAGACAATAGACATTACAGCATAACAATAAACACATATCAAAACAGATACCAAGAGCAATGGCTCTGTCTGACTGTGCAGAAGTGTGGTCTGATCAAACCACAGCTCCTGGCAGGGGAAGAAGCAAAAAAGCATATAGACATTATAGCATGGGATTTCAAATAATTCTTTCATAGAGATAAAACATGCACAGTACTAGTACTGCTCTGCGGGAGGTGCATTTCCGCAAACAGCAGTACTAGTATGGTGCACCGATCGCGCAACCTCATGCTGAGTGCCGCGGCAATCGGGTGCGGGTGTCAGCTGTGTCAGCATTTAACCCATTTGATGCCGCTTTCAGTAGTGACAGCGGCATAGAAAAGCGTGCTTCCATCAGAACATTGCGATGCGATCACGATGTCCTGATGGTCTCCATGGAGACCCTTGGCACCAAGATGGCCACGGATCCTTCTGGGTCCTGCAGGGAGGTGGTTTGTAAGCACCTGCTGAGAGCAGGCGCAGGCATGCCTCCTTCCCTGCCTGTCAGATCCTGATCTGACACTGCTGTGCTGGGACAATGTAAAAAAGTAAAAAAAAATATTAGAATGTGTAAATATATATTTTTTAATTCCTAAATAAAGAAAAAAATATATATTTTCCAATAAATACATTTATTTATGTAAATAAAAAAAAGACTAAGGCCATGTTCACACGCTGCGGTTTTTACCGCGGAACTGCCGCAATTTTGATGCTGCGGGTCCGCAGCAGTTTCCATAGCGTTTACATTAACATGTAAACCCTATGGAAACCGCAAACCGCAGTGCACATGCTGCGGGAAAAACCGCGCAGAAACGCAGCGGTTTACAACCCGCAGCATGTCACTTCTTTGTGCAGAATCGCTGCGATTCTGCACCCATAGGAATGCATTGAACCGCTTACTTCCCGCATGGGGCTGTGCCCACGTTGCGGGAAGTAAGCGGATAATGTGCGGGTGGTACCCGGGGTGGAGGAGAGGAGACTCTCCTCCAGGCCCTGGGAACCATAAAATAGTGTAAAAAAAAGAATTAAAATAAAAAATGAAGCTATACTCACCTCTCAGCGCTGCCCGCGGCCGTCCGGTCTCAGTTGCTGTGCCGAACAGGACCTGTGGTGACGTCGCGGTCACATGACCGTGATGACGCCGCGGTCACATGACCGTGACGTCACGAAGGTCCTTGTCGGCACAGCCGCTTGCAGCGCCGGGGAGATCGCGACGTCAGAGGGTGAGTATAGCCAATTTTTATTATTTTTTACATTACTATTGATGCTGCATATTGCTGCATATGCAGCATCAATAGTACAGCAGTAATCCCGCAGCGGAAACCGCGGAACAAACCGCGATAAATCTGCAGGGATAACCACAGCGGTTTTGCCCTGCAGATTTTCAATTCCGCTGCGGGATTAACCCGCAGAGGAACCCGCAGCGTGTGAACATGGCCTAAAAGTACACATATTTGATATCGCCACGTCTGTAACGATTCGCTCTATAAAACTATCCCACTAGTTAACCCCTTCAGTGAACACCATAAAAAACAAAAATAAAAAACAATACTTTATCATCATACCGCCAAACAAAAAGGTCAATAAAATGCGATAAAAATGCCAGATATAAATAAACATTGTACCGTGGAAAATGACATCTTTTCCTGCAAAAAAACAAGCCACGATACAGCTCCATCAGCAGAAATATGAAAAAGTTATAGTTCTCAGAATAAAGTGATGCAAAAATACATATTTTTTCTATAAAATAGCTTTTATTGTGTAAAAGAGCCAAAACATAAAAAAAATATATATGAGGTATCGCTGTAATCATACTGTCCTGAAGAATAAAGCTGTCTTACCAATTTTATCACATGCAGATCGGTATAAAATAAAAATAAAAAAACTGTTCCTGAATTGCTGGTTTTTGTTCATTCTGTCTCCCAAAAATCGGAGTAGAAAGCGATCAAAAAATGTCATGTGTCCGAAAATGGTGCCAATAAAACGTCAGTTTGTCCTGCAAATAAAAATCCATAACATTACTCTGTTGGCCAAAATATGAAAAAATTATAGCTTTCAAAATATGGTGATTCAAAGGCTATTTTTTTGCAATAAAAAGCGTATTTTAGTGTGTGACAGCTGTGAAACATAAAAACCCGATATAAATCTGGTATAACTGTAATCGCACTGACCAGCAGAATAAAGTCACATAATCACCTATACCGCACGAGGAATGGCATAAAAAATAAATAAAACCAATTCTTCACATGCTGTTGATTTTTTTCATTTTACCTCTCAAAGATCGCAGTAAGCCTCGGCACACATTTATCCTGCGCTCTGCGCTGAGCGCTTACATCAGAGTTACTGTGTAAATCTCTGAAATACCTGATTCAGACAGAACCCTCGGTGCAAGATTTCCTTTAATGAGGCAGATGGAGACACTGTGGATGCCATCTGACCTGTGATCCGGTGGTGTCTTTTTAGGATTGCATAAAAGTGCTATCGGCCACAGTTTTGTGCACTTCTAAAACGGACACCATTGAGCAGAGGCCAGATGGAGTCCAGAGTAAATCTGCTGTTTCATTATAGTGAATGGATCCCTTGCGAGTTTCATCTGTCATGTCACCCATAGATTTAGATGGAAACCCCAAAGTAAGTGCTCAGCGTAGAGCGCCAGATAAATGTGATCCCTAACATTATGTAAAATGTTCCCCATAAAAGCTTCAACTAAATCCACAAAGAAAATATGGAGCTAAAAAAGATTTATTTTGGAAAAATTTGATTTTTTTTTAATTTCCACGTCTCTATGTTATAAACTTCTGTGAAGCACAAGGTTTAAGGTGCTCAATACATATCTAGATTTTCTTCCACATATGGGGTATCTGTGCACTCAGGACAAATTGCATAACAAACTGTATGGAGCAATTTATGAAAATGCTAAATTTGGAGCTAAAAAAGATTTATCAGGGAGAAATGTTTTTTTTTTCAATCCTTAACGTTATAAACATATGTGAAGCACCTGGGGGTTCAAGGTGCTTAATACACATCTACATAAGTTCCCTAAGGGGTCTAGTTTCCAAAATGGTGTCTGTTGTTGGGGGTTTCTACTGGCATATCAGGGGCTCTCCAAGCGCGACATGCCAACCGCTGATTATTCCAGCAAATTTTACATTCAAAAAGTGAAATGGCGCTCCTTTCCTTCTGAGCCCTGCCGTGTGCCCAATCAGTAGATTTAATCCACATATGGGGTATTGGCATGCTCAGGAGAAATTGCACAACAAAATGTATGCCCATTTTCTCCTGTTACCCTTGCGAAAATAAAAAAAATAGGTCTAAAGGAAAATTTTTGTGAAAGAAAAGTAAATGTTAATTTTTTTCTTCCATATTCCAAAAAATGCTGTGAAGCACCTAAAGGATTAATAAACTTCTTAAATGTGGTTTTGAGTACCTTGATGGGTGCAGTTTTTAGAATGGTGTCATTTTTGTTTTTTTTCTGTCATATAGGTCCCTCAAAGTCACTTCAAATGTGAGGTGGTCCCTAAAAAATGGTTTTGCAAATTTTGTGGTAATGATGAGAGATCGCTGGTCAAGTTTTAACCCTTATAACTTCCTGACAAAAAAATGATAATTCCAAAATTGTGCTGATGTAAAGTAGACATGTGGAAAATGTTATTTATTACCTATTTTGTGCGATATAGTTACATAGTTACATAGTTATTAAGGTTGAAGGAAGACTTTAAGTCCATCTAGTTCAACCTATGGCCTAACCTAACATGCCCTAACATGTTGATCCAGAGGAAGGCAAAAAAAAAACATGTGGCAAAGAGTAAACTCCACATTGGGGAAAAAAATTCCTTCCCGACTCCACATACGCCAATCAGACTAATTCCCTGTATCAACGACCTATCAAGGAATTTAGTGTATATTTTACTGTAAAAGTCAGAAGGACGGTAAAACCTAGGATTTACCGGTCAATCTGGACATTCACCGAGGCCGTCGGTAAAAGCTCAAAATGAAAAGTAAAATTGGACTTTTACCGATGAAGTCTTGGTAAATGTTAACATTTCTCAACAGCGTTGGTAAAAGTCAGATGTATTCCATATACCGTATTTTTCGGACTATAAGACGCACCGGACCACAAGACGCACCCCAAAAGATTTTTTTATAAGATGGGGGTCCATCTTATTGTCTGAATTTACAGTATATTACTGGAGGGCTGGCGGTGGCAGAGCAGGGTCACAGGAGGCATGATGCCGGCAGAGGTGGGGTGATGCGGTACGGCGTGCACCTGAGCAGGGTCCCTTCCTGCGTAGGTGGGCGACGCCATGACCTGGTGTCCATGGGGGGGTTGCAGCAGTGGTGTGGTGACGGCAGAGGTGCTGGGATAATGAGCGGTATGGTGTGCGCAGGGTCCCGTCCACAGATGAGGTCATCCACAGGTGAGGTCGTCCACAGGTGAGGTCGTCTACAGGTGAGGTCGTCTACAGGTGAGGTCGTCCACAGGTGAGGTCGTCCACAGGTGAGGTCGTCCTAGGTTTTACCATCCTTCTGACTCTTACAGTAACATATATACCCTGTAACATTATACTTTTCCAGAAAGGTATCCAGTCCCCTCTTAAATTTAAGTAATGAATCACTCATTACAACATCATACGGCAGAGAGTTCCATAGTCTCACTGCTCTTACAGAAAAGAATCTGCATCTGTTATTATGCTTAAACCTTCTTTCCTCCAAACATAGAGGATGCCCCCTTGTCCCTGTCTATAATTAAAAAGATCATCAGAAAGGTCTTTGTACTGTCCCCTCATATATTTATACATTAAAATAAGATCACCCCTAAGTCTTCGTTTTTTCCAAACTAAATATCCAGAAGAGTAATAATCTATCTTGGTATTGCAGACCCCCCAGTCCTCTAATAACCTTGGTCGCTCTTCTCTGCACCCGCTCCATTTCAGCTATGTCTTTCTTACACACTGGAGACCAGAACTGTGCACAGTATTCTAAGTGTCGAACTAGTGACTTGTATAGAGGTAAAATTATGTTCTCCTCATGAGCATCTATGCCTCTTTTAATGCATCCCATTATTTTATTTGCCTTTGTAGCAGCTGCCTGACACTGGCCACTGAATAAGAGTTTGTCATCCACCCATACACCCAGGTCTTTTTCATTGACGGTTTTGCCCAGAGTTTTAGAATTAAGCACATAGTTATACATCTTATTACTTCTACCCAAGTGCATGACCTTACATTTATCCCCATTAAAGCTCATTTGCCATTTATCAGCCCAAGCTTCTAGTTTACATAAATCATCCTGTAATTTAAAATTGTCCTCCCCTGTATTGATTACCCTGCAGAGTTTAGTGTCATCTGCAGATATTGAAATTCTACTCTGAATGCCCACTACAAGGTCATTAATAAATATGTTAAAAAGAAGAGGGCCTAATACTGACCCCTGTGGTACCCCACTGCTAACCGCGACCCAGTCCGAGTGTGCTCTATTAATAACCACCCTTTTTTTCCTATCCCTGAGCCAGCTCTCAACCCACTTACACATATTTTCCCCTATCCCCATTATTCTCATTTTATGTATCAACCTTTTGTGTGGCACCCTATCAAAATCTTTTGAAAAGTCCATATACACTACATCTACTGGATTCCCTTGGTCCAGTCCGGAACTTACCTCTTCATAGAAGCTGATCAAATTAGTCTGACATGAACGGTCCCTAGTAAACCCATGCTGATACTGGGTCATGAGGTTATTCCTCTTCAGATACTCCAGTATAGCATCCCTTAGAAAGCCCTCCAGGATTTTACCCACAGTAGAGGTTAAGCTTACTGGCCTATAATTACCGAGTTCAGTTTTTGTCCCCTTTTTGAATATTGGCACCACATTTGCTATACGCCAGTCCTGTGGTACAGACCCTGTTATTATGGACTCTTTAAAGATTAAAAATAATGGTCTATCAATGACTGTAATTAATTCCTGTAGTACTCGGGGGTGTATCCCATCCGGGCCCGGAGATTTGTCAATTTTAGTGATTTTTAGACGCCGGCGTACTTCCTGCTGGGTTAAGCAGGTGACACTTAATGGGGAATTTTTGTTATCACTGATCATATTGTCTGCCATGGGATTTTCTTTTGTAAATACTGATGAAAAAAAGTCATTTAGCATATTGGCTTTTTCCTCATCCTCATCCACCATTTCACCCAGATTATTTTTAAGGGGGCCAACACTATCATTTTTTAGTTTCTTACTATTTATGTAGTTAAAGAATATTTTGGGATTATTTTTACTCTCTCTGGCAATGAGTCTTTCTGTCTCAATTTTTGCTGCCTTGATTTTCTTTTTACAGAATTTATTTAATTTTGTGTATTTATTTAATGCCTCATCACTACCTACTTCCTTTAATTCTCTAAATGTTTTCTTTTTGTCACTTATTGCGCACCTTACAACTCTATTTAGCCATATTGGTTTCCTCCTATTTCTAGTATGTTTATTCCCATACGGTATATACTGTGCACAGGTCCTATCCAGGATGCTAATTAATGTCTCCCATTTTCTTTGTGTATTTTTATGGCTCAGGATATCGTCCCAGTTAATTGCACCAAGATCATCTCTCATCCGTTGGAAATTTGCCCTCCTGAAGTTTAGTGTCCGTGTAACCCCTCTACCACACATCTTATTAAAGGATACATGAAAACTTATTATTTTGTGATCACTATTCCCCAAGTGACCCCCAACCCTTATATTTGATATGCGGTCTGGCCTGTTGGTTAATATTAGGTCTAGCAGTGTCCCCCTTCTTGTTGGGTCCTGAACCAGTTGTAAAAGTTAATTGTCTCTCATAGTTGTCAAAAACCGATTACCTTTGCTGGAACTGCAGGTTTCAGTTCCCCAATCTATTTCAGGGTAGTTGAAGTCCCCCATAATAATGACTTCTCCCTGAGTCGCAGCTTCATCTATTTGCTTTACGAGAATGTTCTCCATTGCTTCCATTATTTTTGGAGATTTATAACAAACCCCTATCAGTAATTTATTATTTTTTCCACCTCCCCTTATCTCCACCCATAGGGACTCTACATTTTCATTAAATTCACCTATATTATCACGCCAGATGGGTTTTAAGGATGATTTTACATACAGACACACCCCTCCCCCTCGCTTATCTGTACGGTCATTTCTAAAAAGGCTATAGCCCTGCAAGTTAACAGCCCAGTCATGGCTCTCATCCAGCCATGTTTCAGATATCCCCACCATGTCATAATTATGCTCCAACAACAGTAATTCTAATTCGTCCATTTTGTTGGCGAGGCTTCTGGCATTAGTATACATGCACTTGATGTTCCTCTCTGTACCTCTATTCTTTCTTAAATTATTAACTGTTCTAACCCCACCCCCCATGCCACCGCCATATGACTCTATGATTTATGGGCATGAAAATTAAAAGTTTGAAAATTGCCAAATTTTTGCCAAATTTCCGTTTTTTAGCAAATAAATGCAAGTCATATCAAAGAAATTTTACTGCTATCATAAAGTACAATATGTCATGAGAAAACAGTCTCAGAGTCACCAAGACCCATTGAAGCTTTCTAGAGTTATGACCTCATAAATGTACAGTGGTCAGAATTTTAAAAATTGGCCTGGTCAGGAAGCTGAAAACAGGCTTAGGGGTGAAGGGGTTAAAAACAGGCAGGGAATTGCTTTATCTCACAAAATGAATCTGCTATGATCCCATGCTGTAATATCTGTATATGTTTTTGCATCCACCACTGCCATGGAGCTGTGGTATGATCAGACATGTCCCTGTATGTTCAGACACAGCAATTAAACAGTACACAGCAGGGGAACATTTATAAAACTATCTCAGCACAGGAAAAAAAAATTAAACACATCCAATTGTGGAAATTATTATTATTCAAAGATGTTTTGGATAAAATCAACTTTTAAATTAATTTTGTTCATAGGAAAACCCCTTTAACTCACGCTGGCAGAAGCGCATTAACAGACATGGTCATCGGCAACCCTGTTACATTATCGCGTAGCGCCAATGTGTTGTCATCACATCGTGGGTCTGCAGAAGACCCACGTATTTGTCCTTGAAGATCTCCTATCAACAATGGAGATGATTATTTCTGAGAAAACTCTCCCAGAACTTTGGCAGTGTTCCCCTGCCTATGCTGGATTGGAGTTGTGTCTCTCTCGCCTGTACCCCTTGGTTGAAACTGTGACCACTGCCACCAGCGTTTTCAGATGGAAATTTTTTTTTAATAATTCTGCAAAAAAGGGCCTTCTGGTTCTGCCCCCTTTTAGTAGACTTGTTTGCCTTGGGAATAAGAGCTAGAAATTTCTCCTTGTAGTGTGGGTCTAGAAGTATCACCAACCAGTAATGACTAATGACTGTCAACCAAAATATTGAGAACGCGAGGGTCACGGGAAAGGCAGTATAGCATAAACTCATCCATGCATGCCAGACTGCAAACAGGCAAGACTTCAGTGTCCTCACCAAGAGGACAACTGACCATGCTCTCCTCCTTCCAGAACACAGAGAACAGGAATGTTGATGCTAATTATGGCGTCATCGCCACTCACTATCTTGATGGAATCCTCAAAGTTTTGGAGGATGGTACATATGTCTGACATCCCTGTCCACTCCTGAGTTCTTATGTGTGGAGTATGAACTGAATACCAATGGCCTTGTTGATGCTGGTAGTCAACAACTACCCTCTTCTGCGCACAAATCCTTTCTAACATCTGCAGTGTAGAGTTCCAATGCGTGGGGACATCACACACGAGTTGGTGAGCCGGAAGCTGAAAAGCTGCTGAATCACGGCAAGGGCAGAGGAAGCTGTAGCTGACTTTCTAAAATGGGCACACAGGTGGCGTACTTTGACAAGCAGATCCAGCAGCTCCGGGTAGGTTTTGAGAAACCGCTGAACCACAAGGTTGGACGGGTAGTGTGGCGAGCACTCTTGCTGAGATCCGAGGTGCTCGTGAAGTGGGATGACAATCCCCGTAATAGAGTATAGTTCAATCACCGCACACTCCTGATACATGCTTGTGAAGACTTTGTTATACAGATGTAGATGCAGCGATAACACAATTCCTGAATAAGGAATTGGTGCAGGGATAGAGAAAATGGTGAGGAGACAAGAATATTAACGTTTTGACCCTCGTATGGTCTTATTCATATAGTCGCTGTGGAAGAAAAAAACAAGGTATGAGAGATCAATTTCATAATATAATTACAAACAAAAAAAATAAATAAAATACAAGTATGTACATGGTAAAAACAATAAGTTTACAAGATTACCAGAAATAAAATGATGATTCAAAGCATAATTGCAGTCATGTATAGATCTGGAAAAAGTCACAGATAGGTCTGGAATAAGCCACAGAAGCCATCAAATAACATCCCAAGGCAAAAAATGGCAATCCTTTAGAGGGAAATGGGGCACAAGAGACAATATCAGGATAAATATGACTGGATATGTTTGAATGTAGGGGAATTAGCCCCAATTGATGATGCCATAAATATATGGTAGGGTGTATACCCTTATGCTAAGATGTACCCATTAAATGTGAAGTTGATGCTGAGTAGGAAAAAATATAGCTCATGTTACCTGTTGGCAAAGTTCACTGAATGGTGTAAAGGATATCCTGCTTGCAAAAGGACACCTGTTGTAGGAAAGGGAATTTAGTACTAATAAGGCAAGTAAACAGAGTAATAAGTATCAAGAGTCATGGGGCCATGGATTACCTGGGTCCTGGGTAGGTCCGGCGCACCTGCGCCTTGGATTGTAGGCTGCAAAGTGCAGCATGGAGGCATTGGTAGCTGTAAATAGTGTGTTGAAGTGACCACCTGACAAGCAATGTGCAGGTGAGTTCACGCCCCCCGGAAAAATGAGGCTTGGAACACAATTGGGGAAAAAAAAAAGCAGTATATGAACAGTGGTATAACCAGTAAAGTATAATGCAGGGATACTAGTGTCCAGGTGCAGTTGTTTTGACAAATAGAGGTGATCAGGATAACCAGTCAGATAAAATAGAGGCATTAAATGCCCATGTTGTTGTTAATGATATAAGAGTATGAAGTTGCAAGTATGGGAGAAGTGTGATGTGGTGATATGGGGTAGAAACAGGGGGACCATGGGAAGGGGTAGAGACAAAACAAGGGGAGAAGGGAAGGGAAAGTAGGGGGAAGTGGAAAAGAGGGGAAAGGGAAAATGGGAAACGGGAACTTACCTGAATGGAGGGGTGCAAAGTGATATGGGTAAAAGCTTGCTACTTTGTCTGTGAAGAAAAGGAGAAATTAGATCAACAAATTAAGTTCTCAGTTCAGACCCTTGGGGGAAAGTGTCTGTAGGGTATGTAACCAAAAGGACTCTCTTTGTTGAAGGAGTTTGATATGGTTCTCAGCACGAGGTTAAGCACATAAGCCAGGCATGGTACGTGTGTGAGCTCGCCTCGCCTCAGAGCGCCACCTGGTTCTGGCCATTGTCACACATGACCATGCCTGGCTGTAGGTTCAGCCACAGATCTGCCTGCTCTTTCAGAGCTGTCCACAACTCTTCAGCATTGTGCGGTTTGTCACCTAAGCATATTAGCTTCAGCACAGCCTGTTGAAACTTGGCTGAGGCAGTGCTACAGTGCTTCCAGCTTGTGACTGATGTGGTCATTTGAGAGATGGAGGCTGAATAGGAGGAGGAGGTGCAGGAGCTGTAGACTGTGGGGACAACCCTAATTGACCTAGGGCCTGCAATCCTCAACATTGAGAGGACGTGCTCCATCCCAAGGTCCGACTGGGTCCCGGCTTCCACTATGTTAACCCAGTGTGCTGTCAGTGAGATGTACATTCTACCCACAAGCACTTGTCCATGTGTCCGTGGTTAGGTGAACTTTCCAAGTAACTACATTGTTGAGGGCAAGGCTAATGTGGGACATGTGCTTGTGTAATGAAGGGACAGCACACCGGGAGAAATAGTGGCAGCTGGGGACCGAGTACCTTGGAACGGCCACCGCCATCAGGTTGCGGAAAGCTTCCATCTCCATGAGCCAAAAACTCAACATTTTGAGCACAAGCAAATGAGAAATATGTGAATTTAGTATTGTGACCTATGGAGCATTGGCTGTATATTTGCACTTGCGTTCCAAGGACTGGGATATGGACAACTGAACGCTGCACTGGGAGAAGACGTGGATGTGCTTGCTGATGGTGCTAGTTGAGTGTGTGCAATGACAGGTGCAGGGAAGGAGGCATCTTCGCATGCAACATGGACAGGGGATTGGCTTGCACGCACAACAGCAGAAGAAGCAGTGGTGTTACCCACAGACACTGTTCCTGGACTCTGGTTTTTGGCCCACAAAGTCGGGTGCTTTGCTGCCATGTTCCTCATCATGATGGTGGTAGTCAGGCTGGTAGTTTTGCTACCCCTGATGATACTGGCCTGGCAGGTGGTGTAAATTGCTTTTTGGGGGTATCGGCAGACTCTTTAAAAAACAACCAGACTCAGGAACACCTAAAAGTTGTACTGGCAACTTCTGTCGTGTTGCTGTTACGGGGAACGGTTGCCCGCCTTCTGTGTGCAGCCACCACACTGTTTCTTCCTGCATTTTGGGGTGCTACTCATCCCTCCCCCTGTGTGCTGCTGTCCTCGTTCTGCAAGTCATCCTTCCAGGGTGGGTCAGTTACTATATCATCCACCACCTTGTCTTCCACTTCCACAACCTGGTCCTCCACCTGTCTTTCTGGTAATTGTGTCTCATCATCATCCACCTCTTTTGACACTTTTCCACCATTGCCTTCATGTGACCGTGGCTGCTCAAATATTTGGGCATCACTACATGTGATCTCCTCTTGCTCCACTTCAAATGGACCAGGTGAGAGGACTGAATCTATAAATGGAAAAATGATCAGCACTTCGGAGTGTCCAAGTGTGGGATCAGTTGTCACTGGGCACTCGGCATGGTGGGCGGAAGGAGGATCAGGATGAGTAATATGCGGTCCAGACTCATGGCGACTGAGACTTTACCATGTGGAAAACAGGGTAGTGGTGGCAAAGTGACTGGAAGCATTATCCTCTATCCAACCAACAACTTTGTGACACTGTTCTGCGTTCAATAGTCATGTGCTGCGGTCCCCTAGCAATTGGGACAGGAAGGTCGGGTGAAAAGATGTGGGTGTTGTGGCACAATTTCAACTAGCCCATGGCCTCGGCCTCTGCATGCACCATCACCATCACGTCCAGTTCCCCGTCCCTTGTCACATGCCTTGCCCATTTTAAATGGAGTACAATATTTTCCAAGTTCACTACAAATGGCTGAATTTGGAGTGAACTTATATGTGATCCGTGTGACGGACAAACCACAGTTTTAAATAGCTGGCCTGTAGATAACTATTTTTACCAGCAAACTAGTGACAATAACTTCGGTAACACACTGCAACAAAATTTAAATGGAGGTCAGAAATAGCAGAATTTTGAACACAATTATATGGGATCTATGTGACGGACAAACCACAGTTTTAAATAGATGGATTTTTAGCGCTGTAATATGGAAAGGATCTGGCTATATTCTGCAGTGGCAACAAGCAAATGTAGCAGAAAAACGGTGTTCTCTTGATTGCTTTTTAATCAAATAATCAGGAATTAAGATCCCCCAAAAAATATTCCTAGCCCCTGACACCTGGGGCTATGTTTAGAAATATCTGTCAAATCAGCAGCAGCAGACAGAACTGGAATGGACCCTCTTGCTATATGCACTGCAGTCTGCCACATACAGTGCCTGCCTGCCTAGCACTGATATGCAGCTGGATTAGTCCTCAGAAGGACTGTTAGTTGAGATGGATATGTGTCTAATATATTGTGGTATACCTACACTAACTAAGACACAACGTAATCTCTCCCTGGCTCAGCAGCAACTCTCCCTACACTGCCTGATTCCAGAGTAGACTGTGACGAGCATGGCGGTGCCAGGTCTGATACAGACCTGATGACGCTGTGCGGCCAGCCAATCACTGTAATGCCACAACCAACATGGCTGCGACATGGCTCTCTAAAGAGTACCAAACATGCATGACGGGGACCCTGGCTTCCGCCGAGCAAACTCGGAAATACTCAGCGAGCTCTAAGCATCTCAAGCAGTGAGATGCTCCGGCGAGTACAGAGCAGTGGCGAGCATGCGCACTCATCACTACAGATGATACAAAAATTTGTAGGATGATAAAACTGAGTGAGACTGCAGAATATTACTGAACTACCTAGATTAGATATCAGCATAGGCAAATACATGGCAGTTGAAGTTTAACCCCTTAAGAACCTGGCTATTTTTTATTTTGGGCCCCTTCCTTTTTTCCTACCTTTCTTTCATGAGCCATAGCTTTTTAATTTTTCTTCCCATTCCGCTATCTGAGCAGCAACTAGGAGTTTTGGGTTTCTTCTGAGTGCTCTGGTTTCCTCCCACGTACAGGTAGGGAACATAGATTGTGAGCCCCAATCTGGACAGTAATGATGATGATTACTGTAAAGTGGTGTGTAATTAATGGCACTATATAAGTAAGTAAAATAGATAAAAAGGCTTTTTTGTGGAAGGAGTTGTACTTTATTTTTAGATTGAAACTGCAATCATCCAATCTATTGTAATATATAGAGCAGTACCACAGTATCACTGTATATAGCCTCATTCATTATCACCTATTAATGACTGCCAAAGGCTGGCATTTATAGAAACACCATCACGACAGGCATGGAGGTCTTCAGCAGACCCCAGACTGTCATTGCAAACCATAGTTGCAATGCTCCTCATATAGTAGCATTGAGGCCATTTTCACACATTCAGTGTTTGGTCAGTATTTTACATCAGTATTTGTAAGCCAAAATCAAGACTGGGTGATAAATACAGAAGTGGTGATGTGTTTCTATTATACTTTTTCTCTGATTGTTACACTCATGACTTTGCCTTACAAATAGTGTTGAGCGATACCGTCCGATACTTGAAAGTATCGGTATCGGAAAGTATCGGCCGATACCGGCAAAGTATCGGATCCAATCCGATACCGATACCCGATACCAATACAAGTCAATGGGACTCAAGTATCGGACGGTATTCCTGATGGTTCCCAGGGTCTGAAGGAGAGGAAACTCTCCTTCAGGCCCTGGGAACCATATTAATGTGTAAAATAAAGAATTAAAATAAAAAATATTGCTATACTCACCTCTCCGAGGGAACCGGCAGCGTTGTTTGCTTAAAATTCGCGCTTTTCTTTCCTAACGTGAAGTCCCGGCTTGTGATTGGTTGCGTGCCGCCCATGTGACCGCAACGCAACCAATCACAGCAAGCCGTGACGTAATTTCAGGTCATTCAGTATTTTAAAATTACGCTCCGGCTTTGTGATTGGTTGCGTCGCAGTCACATGGGCGACGCAACCAATCACAGCAAGCCGTGACGTAATTTCAGGTCCTTAAGGATTTTAAAATTACGTCCCGGCTTTGTGATTGGATGCGTCGCAGTCACATGGGCGACGCAACCAATCACAAGCCGTGACGTCACGGGAGGCTGGACACGCGCGCATTTTAAAATGCGCGCGAGTCCAGCCTCCCGTGACGTCCCGGCTTGTGATTGGTTGCGTCGCTGTCAACCAATCACAAGCCGGGAGGCTGGACACGCGCGCATTTTAAAATTTGCGCGAGTCCAGCCTCCCGTGACGTCCCGACTTGTGATTGGTTGCGTCGCTGTCAACCAATCACAAGCCGGGAAGCCATTTTAAAATGCGCGCGTGTCCAGCCTCCCGGCTTGTGATTGGTTGACAGCGACGCAACCAATCACAAGCCGGGACGTCACGGGAGGCTGGACACGCGCGCTTTTTAAAATTCGCGCGAGTCCAGCCTCCCGTGACGTCCCGGCTTGTGATTGGTTGCGTCGCTGTCAACCAATCACAAGCCGGGAAGCCATTTTAAAATGCGCGCGTGTCCAGCCTCCCGGCTTGTGATTGGTTGACAGCGACGCAACCAATCACAAGCCGGGACGTCACGGGAGGCTGGACACGCGCGCATTTTAAAATGCGCGCGTGTCCAGCCTCCCGTGACGTTACGGCTTGTGATTGGTTGCGTCGTCCATGTGACTGCGACGCAACCAATCACAAAGCCGGGACGTAATTTTAAAATACTGAATGACCTGAAATTACGTCACGGCTTGCTGTGATTGGTTGCGTTGCGGTCACATGGGCGGCACGCAACCAATCACAAGCCGGGACTTCACGTAAGGAAAGAAAAGCGCGAATTTTAAACAAAGAACGCTGCCGCTTCTCTCGGTAAGGTGCAGGCTGCGTCGGAGAGGTGGGTATAGCAATATTTTTTATTTTAATTCTCTCTTTTACACATTTTTACATTAATGTTGTTTCGATACCGATACCCGATACCACAAAAGTATCGGATCTCGGTATCGGAATTCCGATACCCGCAAGTATCGGCCGATACCCGATACTTGCGGTATCGGAATGCTCAACACTACTTACAAATACTGATTTAAAATACTGACCAAACACTGTCCGTGTGAACGTAGCATAAAAAGGTTATCAGAATACTACTCAGACAACGCAGGGTGAGGGTAACACACTATAGTAATAATTTATAGGATCAAATACAATCTACAATAACATTATAGTCCAGTCCAATCAAGTATATAAGATGGTGCACATTACACCCTCACCCTTCCACAGACTTGCCAGGAATTAGAACATTTGTGACTTTGGGGCTTCCAGGGCCAACTACCCCAACCAGTGGCACCCCACTTATGGCAGGCACCCACAGAGAGGAGGTAGCAGCAAGCTTAGGAAGCTGACAGAGTCCATAGAGGTATGTGGTATGTGGTATAAACGTCTCTGAGTGTTCAGTGATGGTCAATGGAGCAGATGTGTATTTCTCCAGCTGGGGTTGTGGTCAGTTAAGGTGACATCCTATAGAGTGTCAAATCTGTATTCCTCTGGTTGGAGTAATGGTGCTGTGGCTTCTGTCATGTAAAGTTCTGGATGCAGAGGAAGATCATTCTTTTGTAGGTCACAGCTGTTATTCAGGTATTTTTCCACAGGACTGGGAGAAAGTGTGATGGGGTAATCTTTCAATGTTCGAGTGTTGAAATAACCTACATAGTTTGTTCTTCAATATTTGCAGGACAGCAAGTTTAATGGACTGATACAACGGGTAAGCAACATATTAACAAACATCAATTGTTTAATTATCCTGTGACTTTGTTTCCCAAGGATAGTTGAACAATATGCTACAAAACATCAATTCAATCTACAACAAGACTTACAGTATATGAACAACAGCTCATGTCCCGAGGCTTATTAAATATTGTAAAGAAATGCAAGAGCGCAAGAGCATCTTATCCAGGTTAAAAATTTGATGAATGAAAGATAAAACCATTCACCTTGTAAGGTTGTGTGTGACACAACACTTAAATAGCCCAGAGACCAGATGCAGCAGTTTCTATAAAATATCAGTAAAAGTAACCGGATTGTTTCTTCACTCTCTGGAATTATGACACGAGTTAGAGTAAATAGAATTGCAGGTTTATTGTCAACATGGTTTAGAGTCCACTGACTCCTTCCTCAGGACAACAATACACAAATATTGAAGTGGTACAAAAATACATGGTAGAAATACAGAAAAAGTAAAAATGGGTGCCAAGTGCAGAGGGAGAAGTATATACAATAACATGTCAAAACACCGCTAATGAAGTTATATGATTACATATATTTTTAATAGAACCATGGGGGACATACAAATATTTGACAACAATGTATAAATGAAATGACAATAATAAAGTGGATAAATCAAAAAGCTGTCTATTTAATGTGATTCAAATTTAATTATTTGTTATATCAATAGACTGTGAGAGATGAGAAAAAGTGTGCTGGGAAGTAAAGGCTTATTAAATATATGTCCGGCATAATTAAAAATAAAGGCCGTGTCGTCGCAGATGTCATCAGCATAGAGATGGTACTGAAGACAAGATTTGCGCGAATATGTTCGGATTTGGCTGCCGAATATGAATTTGCTACGCTATGTGTGCCAAATTTATGTCTGATGATCGGTTCCGAACATAATTACGTAACATGGTAATTTCTACTCCCATTGATGCCAATGACATTCGGCTATGACAGTCAAATATTGCAAAACTAGTATTCGCCGATGATCGTAATTGGAACCAAATTTTTAAAATTTGTTCAACTCTACTGAAGATGGAATCTACTGGAGTTTTGTCCACTATGGGCAGTATATAAGGAGAAGAGGAGGGGTCCTAAGCCTGAACCCTGAGGAGCCCTGATATTAAGGGGAAGAGGATCCAGCAAAACATACAGTGAAGGAGAGGTCATAGAGGTAGAATAAGAACCAAGAGAGATCAGTATCCTTGAGCTCTATAGAACAAAGCATAGTGAGGAGGAGCTTGTAATCCATGGTGTCAAATGCTGCAGAGAGATCCAGGAGTGTCAGCAGTGAGTAGTGACTGTTAGATTTATCTGTTAGCAGATCATTAGGGATTTTAGTAAAGGCAGTTTCAGTAAAGTGTAAGGAGCGGAAAGCAGATAGTAAAGGGTCAAAAAGAGAGTGATCTGAGAGATAGCAGATTAGATGGGAGTGGACCAAGCATTCCAGGAGTTTAGAGATGAAGGGGAGATTAGAGACAGGTCTGTACTGTGCAACGCAGTTTGATGGAGGGGTAGTCTTTTAAGTAATGAATGTATGCTGGCTGCTGGCGCATTTGAATGAGGAGAGAAAGATGCTAGATGAGACAGAGAGCTTAAATATTTTAGTTAGGCGAGTGGTGACACCCGGGGAAAGCGATTGAAGGAGTTGTGAGGGAATGGGGTCACTGCTGCAAGTAATAGAGTGGGAAGATGGAAGGAACCTGTTAATTTATTCTTTGTGACAGGATCAAAGAGAGACCGTGAGATAGATGCTGTGCGGGAAGGAGGAGCATGCATGATATTAGAGTATTGGGAGCAATTTGCATGTCGGATATGGTTAATTTTTTCATTTAAATAATTGGCCAGATTATTAGCATTGAGATGGGTGGTAGGGACCTGCACTCTTGGATTGAGTAGAGAATGCAAAGTGTGAAAGAGTTGTTTAGGATTGTTGGATAGGGAGGTGATAAGGGTTTTTTGGGCAACTACTTCTGCTATCTCATCATCTTTCTCGAGCATATGCCAGTTTTTATTAATTGCCACCCTGATCTGTTTATCCATGGGTCTGAATTTAAAATGATAAATACATTTATTATTCTTAACCCATCTCGACCTAGAATTCCTCTGTAGAAGATTACGCTTGGAGAATGTTTAGTTCTATCCAGAGCAGTATCTATTGTGGCTTCTGTGTTTTCTTTCTTGGAACCTATTTTTCAAAAAGGAGGCTTGTTCACAGATGCAGTTATCATTGTTATTAATTATTTTCAGTCTCAGGAACTGGCTGTAGGGTAGGGCTCTTTTTGTATGGACTGGATGTGCACCACAATAGTGCAGTAAAGAATTGGATGCCCCTATGTGATGAGGGAGCCTTCACGTACCTCTATTTTTATATCCGGAAAAAACAAACTAGAACCCCCAAATACTGTGAACTTCATATTCATCCTGTTGGCTGAATTCAGGTATGACATATAATCTTGTAATGTGTCCTGATCCTCAGCCAAGACGATGAAGATGTTGTCCACATATCTCATGTAAAGCCTGATGAATTTCAGAAATTGATTCGGCATTTGTCTACACAAATGTCTCCCACCGCCATGTACGCATGCTACTGAATAAAGGATTGCACCAGCAACAATAAGTGTGCCTCTTTCTATTTATCAAGGCAAACAACCGTGGCACCACGTTAAATCAGTGCACAAATAGGGTCCAAACCATACTAATTAGTAGAATAAATTTGGAACTCAAACTGGATAATGAGTAAAGTTTTAATGCAGTTCCTAATTAGTACATAACAACAGACATTTTGGTTGTCCTATTTCTATTTATCGTCATCTATACGTTTAAATTCATGTGTGATCAATACAAAGCATCGGCATATGACTTATTTCTTCCACGGACCGTAGAAAGAAATGGCACATTCAGCACATGTGGCAAAACACTCCCACCTGACTTTGCAAAAACAAAATGATCTGCAACCCACTGGAATTCAATGCTGTACATGTTGCTGTTCTAATACGATTAGCCTAAAATGATTACAGAGTACATCATGCAGCTGGCATACTGCAGTGTAAGTTACTTTTGAGATCCTAAATTGGCAGCTTTTGACGGACTCATGTTGCTGAAGTCCTTTGTAGAGTTGACAAAATTTGTCAGTAGGGACATGTGTGGAATCAGCGATGTTGTTCCACTCATATACTGTATATCCTGAAGAAAACACTCAATAAAATGCAATAGATAAGGGAGGAAGAACAACAACTTTCACCAATTCATCACTTTCTGTGTTTGTTTTCCGATTATCAAGTTCTGTGTTAGATGCTGCAGAATATGAATGATGAGAAAAAGGAGGACAAGCAGTAGCAAGTGGATATATAGAGGGGTAAAGACTTGGAATAGGCAGTCAACAAGGCTGACACTTAGTGTAAATGAGGATTACGATGATGCAAGCCATTACAACTGTTGCATTGAGATGATAAAAATGAACCAATTGGTCATGCCGGCAAGTATGGCAGCTGTATGCTGAAATGCTTGTGGAATGGCAGCCAAGTCAGTTTATTAACAGGAAGCAAAGTGATGAGTGTTAAAATAAAGTAAAATAAGGAAATTATTTCTTGGTGCTTAAAAAACCTTCCTCTAGTGTTAGCTTTCTGTTACTCTTTCTTATGTTAACGGGTCGGTTTTGACCCGTGTCTTAAACCACCCCTAGGATACCCTAAAAACATTTATGATCCAATTTGTTTCTTACCTCTTAGTTACCTTGTTAGGGTTTCTCATCCATGGAAGGATTGATTTTAATATTTTTGTTGTGGCCCCCTGGGCCTTTCATTTGAGAGCATACCCTTCATTTTCAATATAAAAATATTGTCAAATGAACCTCAAGAGAATAATATAAACTTAAAAAAGTTTGTTATATTACCTGACTATTACTGAAGGGTTTTAGAACACATTTCTTAAATGTAAAAAAATATACATATATATATTTTATATTATTAACTCTAGTAACATCTATGGTGTTACGGGTCAATTTTGACCCATATCTAACTACTTTATGAAAAAGGCAAAAAACAGATTTTTTTTTTATAGAACTTTAATACAAATAAAAGATGAAAATTATATTAACATTAATAGCAATAATAATAAAAAGTAGCTTTTCTAGGTCAAACAAACAAACAACAATCAATCAAGCAAATCAAATCAACAGAAATCAAGTACTAGTTTTTAGATACATTAGTATTTAGATGCATGTGTGGCAAAAAGTGACACTTTTTGTGTGTTCTTTGAAGAGGTATTTTTTGCAGGCGAAGCACGATGTGTTTGTCTTTCTGTCCTTATTGCTAGGGCAGACCTGACACCTCTTTCTTTTAGAATCAGGTGGTCTCACTGGGGTTGTGGCTGTTGTGGTTGATGTTGAGGCAGGGCTGGTTGAGGAGGATGCTGGTGATGATGCTCTTTGTGTTGCTGTGGGTGTGGACGAAGCACTTGTTGAGCTCTGGAGTTGTCAGACCAAGGCTGCAGTGGCTGGGTCTCGGGGCACTCGTTCCCTTTGGTCAATGTGAGCCTTGACAAGGGATCTTCCTAGTTCCTCAAGAAACATCCTCCGCTTGTTTTTTTTCTTTGAATTCCATCCTTGGTGAATGTGGGTCCACAACACAAATGAATTGCATGCTGACACATCAAGGATGTTGTAAAATACAACCATTGGCCATCTCCTAGTCATTCGCTGGCAAGTGTAGGTGGCAGTCAGCTTGTCCAGGTTGTCCACTCCTCCTTTGTTTTGGTTATAGTCCAGGATGATTCTGGGCTTTTTGTCACTTCCTGATGACACAGCTGCATCTTTATGAAGTGTGGACATCAGTACCACATTCCGTCGTTTTTTGGGGCAGTATGAAACAGCAGTCGTGGTGTCTGTAAAAACAAACTTTGAGGAAAGTGGAGCCCTGTCCTTCATCTGCAACAATTCAGCGGGCAGCTCAGGTTTGTTTGTTTTTTCACTGTGCCCACCATGGTGATTTTCCTCCTGAGAAGTTCTTGTCCAAGGTCATAGCTGGTAAAAAAATTGTCACAAGTAATGTTGTGACCCTGCAGTCCAGTAGTCATATTGAGGACTACACGTTTTCCTTGTTTTTTTTCAGGGATGCCGCTTACAGACTTGCCTGTGTAAATCAGTAGATTCCATGCATAGCTAGTTTTTGCATCACAGGCTGCCCAGATTTTTATGCCGTATTTGCCTGGCTTACTTGGCATGTATTGCTGGAAGGGGCATTTTCCGCGGAAAGGGAGAAAACGATTGTCTACTGTCACCTCTGGCCCTGGGTTGAACATCAGTGGAAGGAGCTGCACCCATTTCTCCCAAACATCCCAAATTTGTCAGATTTTGTTCTGGTGTCTCTGTTGTCAAATCTGAGGACTCTTGATATCATTTGAAACTTTTGAAGTGACATTGTTGCCTGGAAAATGTTCCTGCCTGTCAATGCGTCCCAGAGACTATCAGTGGCCTCATTGCAGGATTTGTACACTCCAGCAAGGAGAAGAACACCAATGTAGGCATCCAGGACATCATCATGAAGGTCATTCCACATGTTGCCGTGGACTTTTTTTCCTTCAATGTTTGTCATAGCAATAATGACTTTTTTTTTATTGACAATGGCATAAACAGATCAAAACATGTCTTGATGTCACTTACTCTTGTCACAGCAAACCTTGTGATCCCAGGGGTCATTTTTATGACATTTGCAGCATCTGCCCTGCCATGTACATCTGGAGGTACTGAGCTCCAACTGATCTTGACACTTTTGGATTTGAATCTTTCAGCGGGAGCAGCTTCAGCACCAGTGACCTCCTCATCAGACTGATCAGAACTGTCTGTGTCTTCCGGTTGATACTCCACATCATCTTCCTCCTCAGAAACCTGTTCATCTGTATCAGTTTGCTGCTGTGTGTCCACTGATTCATTATCATCTAAGATATAATCCAGAATTTGGCTTACATCAAATCTTCTCCTCATTGTTGCATATGTAAACTGGAGATGTATAATCTGCAAAGTACCAACTCTAAGCTGATTTGACCATACATGCCTGGACATGTCCCTAACGCAAGTTGTTGGAGGTAGAGCTGGCTGTGGGCTGTTGGTTTATATTGTGTTTATGAGTTCAGTTTTGGGACTTATTATTACCGTATATACTCGAGTATAAGCCGAGATTTTCAGCCCAAATTTTTGGGCTGAAAGTGCCCCTCTCGGCTTATACTCGAGTCATGATCGGCAGTGGGGTCGGCGGGTAAGGGGGACAGAGGACTGTCGCATACTCACCTAGTCCAAGCGCTCCTGGCGCTCCCCCTGCCTGTCCCACGGTCTTCGGTGCCGCAGCTCTTCCCCTGTTCAGCGGTCACGTGGGACCGCTCATTAAAGTTATGAATATGGACTCCACTCCCATAGGGGTGGAGCAGCATATTCATTTCTCTAATGAGCGGTAATGGTGACCGCTGACAGAGGAAGAGGCTGCGGCACACGGAGACCAGCTGTCCGGGATAAGGAGCCAGGGACGCCGGGAGTAGGTAAGTATGTCATATTTACCTGTCCGCGTTCCACACGCCGGGCGCCGCTCTGTTTTCCCGTCCTCTTGCTCTGACTGTTCAGGTCAGAGGGCGCGATGACGTACTAATCTGCGCGCCACCCTCTGCCTTAACAGTCAGTGCGGAGAGACGCCGAGACGGGACGCTGAAGAGCTGCGGGCAGCAAGAGAGGTGAGTATGTCATTTTTTTTTTTATTGCAGCAGCAATATATATTGCACAGCTTTCTATGGAGCATCTATGGGGCCATAATGAACGGTGCAGAGCATTATATATGGCACAGCTTTATAAGGAGCATCTATGGGGCCATAATGAACGGTGCAGAGCATTATATATTGCACAGCTTTATGTGGAGCATCTATGGGGCCATAATGAACGGTGCAGAGCATTCTATATGGCACAGCTTTATGTGGAGCATCTATGGGGCCATAATGAACGGTGCAGAGCATTATATATGGCACAGCTTTATGTGGAGCATCTATGGGGCCATAATGAACGGTGCAAAGCATTATATATTGTGCAGAGCATTATATGTGGCACAGCTTTATGTGGAGCATCTATGGGACCATAATGAACGGTGCAGAGCATTATATGTGGCACAGCTTTATGTGGAGCATCTATGGGGCCATAATGAATGGTGCAGAGCATTATATGTGGCACAGCTTTATATGGAGCATCTATGGGGCCATAATGAACGGTGCAGAGCATTATATGTGGCACAGCTTTATATGGAGCATCTATGGGGCCATAATGAACGGTATGGAGCATATATTTTTATTTTTGAAATTCACCGGATCCTCCAGAATTTCCACCCTAGGCTTATACTCGAGTCAATAAGTTTTCCCAGTTTTTTGTGGCAAAATTAGGGGGGTCGGCTTATACTCGGGTATATACGGTATTTTTTTACTCTTATATTAGACCTGGGTCGAAATTGACCCCAACAACACAAATGTTATAATTTTAATTAGAGCATTTTACAATTTAGTAAAATAATTTTATTTTATTGTATTTTGTTTTAAAATAAGTTCCTGAAAAAGTCAAAAAGTCTTGATGCAATAAACAAATGTATGTAGAATATGTATGCATTTAAAACCTAAAATGGGTCGGTCACGACCCTAACACTAGAGGAAGGTAAGGGAATCCAAACTGGCCTATTACTATAAAAAACTTTTGTAATCCCCACAATGCTCTCCCGCCTGTGCCAGCATTAGAGATACAAGTAGATGAGGCAGCAGCAGCATCAACAACAATAGAATCTTTGACCTGATGGATCACGTTCTATCTGCCAATGCAACAACCAGGTCAACATATTGGACAAATGGCAAGAACAGGCCCCTTTTGGTATGGGCATACTATCATGTCCAGACTCCAGTGTAATGCTGCAGTGTTGCTATCAGTTTATCAAGAGTGGGAGAAGAGGGTTGCAATGACAATCCAACACAATGGGCAGCACTTTGAACACATTTTATAAGTGGTCATAAACTTGTAAATAACTCATGAAAGAATAAAGTTACGTTAAAACCAAGCAGACCATTGTTTTTCTTGTGAAATTCTCAATAAATTTGATGTCACATGACCCTCTTCCCATTGGAAAAAATAAAGTTGTATCCAAAATGGCCAACTTCAAAATGGCCGCCATGGTCGCCACCCATCTTGAAAAGTTTTCCTCCTCCCATATACTAATGTGCCACAAACAGGAAGTTGATATCACCAACCATTCCCATTTTATTTAGGTGTATCTATATAAATGGCCCACCCTGTATTTTCGAACCATCGGCTTTGTGTTTTTATAAGTTTATGTCATTTTCACATAAGTATGTTGCCAATTCTTTTTCTACAGTATCGATATTTTGTCCTCTATTTTATTGCAATAGATATACCCACATTTTATGGAATTGATATACCAATCTTAAAAATGGCCATTATGATATTTTTCTCCTCCAGACATACTGTTTGTGAATGCATGTTCTATGCCTCTGCCTATTCCTGATATACTGTAAATGCTGTGGCTGCATCATTTAAACTGCACATATGTACTCATGCTGCTGTTGTGCATATTGACTTTTGTACATATGCATTCACATTCTGATTTCATAACCTTTGGACATGAACAGAAGCAGCTTTATAATGACACAATCTATCAGCTTATGTCGTATGCCTTTGTATTTTGAAATAACACCAATTAGTATGTTTTCTTTGTCATCTATGTCATTTTCATAGATCTTTTCACTAGTACTTGTATGTACAAATATACTGTAAAGTAACTTTTATTGCATTTTTCCACACTTCAACTGAAATTACTTTCTTCAGCACAATAGGATACAACATAAGCAGTCTCTTCTTCAGGCAAGGCAAAATACAGTAACTGTAATGGTCTTACCAGTCCTGGAGTCGCAGGTAGGAGGAACTCAAGGTGCTTTAAACACCTTCAGTCACAAATACAAAATGTTTACCTCCGGTACAGAACTCCTTCTCAACTGTGTCAGCTGCTTTTTATTAAGCCCATAAGGCGCTGGCTGGAGTATGGCAGCGACCTTTCTTACCCAGGCTCTCTGGTCACTCATAAATCCTGGACCTGGAATCTACTCAAATAAACTACTCAGTAACCTAGTGTTACTGGTACAGCTTCCCAGGAAATACATCACTGAAATTAGTCTCCTTGGTGATACATGCATGATGTTAAAAACTTTACCTGACAACTTCTTACTATACATAGGAACCACTTCTATTTAAAGTCCGCCTGGTTCAGTGCAATCCTCATAAACCATGCCACAAGAAAATGAAAACACAGCCTTTGTCCGGCAGAAGGTAAAACAATAGAGCTGGTTAGCACACCTGGCCTCAATTTCAGCTTCCATGTCTCAATCCAGGAGACCTGCAATCTTCATACATCAAGCTTTCCTTAACACAAAAGCACATCTCCTGGGCTTGCACAGCCATACGCACCCACACACAAATGCTCTAGAAGGCTGGGTATTTGTCCTCTGGACTCCTCCCTCTCTACAGCTGTTCAATCATCCTAGCTAAACATGACTGATTAACTCCTCTCAACACTTAGTGTGCTGGATGATTTTTCCTAGGTTTATGTTACTGAAGCTAACAACCTCAGTGATACATATGTCCCCTCTAGTACTTTGCCAGTGACTTTGTCTTAATTAATGGCATATTGGTCATGGCTGTATCTTTCTATGGGATCCGGATCCTCTTTTTACTATAAGGGTAATACGGGTGTCTGTCTTATTATAGACAATCACGTTATTACCCCATGAGCCAGTAGGGTTAGGCTTAATTATTTGGCCATGCTTTATACGGCCGCTACAACCTGGGTAATTTATTGTTTTTTGGTTGTTTTAAGTATGTTTTATATGTTGGTGTGTTTTAAGATGTGTCAATAAATTATTTTGTCATTTCTATTACATGTGTCATTGTCTGGATGGTGTGCATTTTTGCAGTAATGCTTTTCTAAAGTTAAGGTTAGGGCTAGGGTTAGGGTTGGGGCTAAAGTTAGGATTAGGGTTGGGGCTAAAGTTAGGGTTAGGGATAGGGTTAGGGTTGGTGCTAAAGTTAGGGATAGGGCTAGGGTTAGGGCTAGGATTGGGGCTAAAGTTAGGGTTAGGGTTGGGGCTAAAGTTAGGGTTAGAGTTCAGATTAGGGTTAGGGTTGGGATTAGGGTTGGTATTAGGGTTAGGGTTGGCATCAGAGTTACGTTTGAGATTAGGGTTAAGATTATGATTAGGGGAGTGTTGGGTTTAGGGATTTGATTAGGCTTAGGGTTTTGATTAGGGTTATGGTTAGGGTTGGGATTAGGGTTAGGGGTGTTTTGGGGTTAGGGTTTTGATTAGGGTTACGGATTGGGTTGGGATTAGCATTAGGGGTGTGTTGGGGTTACGGTTGGAGTTAGAATTGGGGGGTTTCCACTGTTTAGGTACATCAGGGAGTCTCCAAATGCGACAGCCATTTTTGTGCTCAAAAAGTCAAATGGTGCTCCCTCCCTTCTGAGCTCTGCCGTGCACCCAAACAGTGGTATACCCACACATATGGGGTATCAGCGTACTCAGGTCTAACTGGACAACAACTTTTGGGGTCCAGTTTCTCCTGTTACCCTTGTGAAAATAAATAAAATTGGGGGCTAAAAAATCATTTTTGTGGGAAAAAAATGATTTTTTATTTTCATGGCTCTGCGTCAAACTTCTGTGAAGCACTTGGGCGTTCAAAATGCTCACCACTAGTGTTGAGCATTCCGATACTGCAAGTATCGGGTATCGGCCGATATTTGCTGTATCGGAATTTCCGATACCGAGATCCGATACTTTTGTGGTATCGGGTATCGGGTATCGCAACAACATTAATGTAATAATGTGTAAAAGAGAGAATTAAAATAAAAAATATTGCTATACTCACCTCTCCGACGCAGCCTGGACCTCAGCAAGGGAACCGGCAGCGTTGTTTGTTTAAATTTCGCGCTTTTACTTGGTTACGTGAAGTCCCGGCTTGTGATTGGTCAGGGCGGCCATGTTGCCGGGACGCGGACCAATCACAGCAAGCCGTGACGAAATTACGTCACGGCTTGCTGTGATTGGTCCGCGTCCCGGCAACATGGCCGCCATTAACCAATCACAAGCCGTGACGTCACGGGAGGCTGGACATGCGCGTATTTTAAAAAGCGCGCGTGTCCAGCCTCCCGTGACGTCACGGCTTGTGATTGGTTAATGGCGGCCATGTTGCCGGGACGCGGACCAATCACAGCAAGCCGTGACGTAATTTCGTCACGGCTTGCTGTGATTGGTCCGCGTCCCGGCAACATGGCTGCCCTGACCAATCACAAGCCGGGACTTCACGTAACCAAGTAAAAGCGCAAATTTTAAACAAACAACGCTGCCGGTTCCCTCGCTGTGGTCCAGGCTGCGTCGGACAGGTGAGTATAGCAATATTTTTTATTTTAATTCTTTATTTTACACATTTATATGGATCCCAGGGTCTGAAGGAGAGTTTCCTCTCCTTCAGACCCTGGGAACCATCAGGAATACCGTCCGATACTTGAGTCCCATTGACTTGTATTGGTATCGGGTATCGGTATCGGATTGGATCCGATACTTTGCCGGTATCGGCCGATACTTTCCGATACCGATACTTTCAAGTATCGGACGGTATCGCTCAACACTACTCACCACATATCTAGATAAGTTCTTTGGGGGGTCTAGTTTCCAAAATGGGGTCACTTGTATGGGGTTACTATTACTGTTTAGGTACATCAGGGGCTCTGAAAATGCAACATGACACCCGCAGACTATTCCATCAAAGTCTGCATTCCAAAACGGCGCGCCTTCCCTTCTGAGCTCTGCCATGTGCCCTAACAGTGGTCCCCCCACATATGCGGTATCATCATACTCAGCATGAATTGCACAATAAATTTTGGGGTTCAATTTCTCCTGTTACCCTTGTGAAAGTAAAAATCTGGGGGTGAAAAGATAATTTTTGTGGAAAAAATACGATTTTTTTATTTTCATGGCTCTACATTATAAACTTCTGTGAAGCAGTTGGGGGTTCATAGTGCTCACCACACATCTATATAAGCTTTTTGTGGGGTCTAGTTTCCAAAATGGTTGTATCTTTTTATGGGATCCGGATCCTCTTTTTATTATAAGGGTAATCCGGGTGTCTGTCTTATTATAGACAATCACGTTATTACCCCATGAGCCAGTAGGGTTAGGTTTAATTATTTGGCCATACTTTATACGGCTGCTACAACCTGGGTAATTTATTGTTTTTTGGTTGTTTTAAATATATTTTATATGTTGGTGTGTTTTAAGATGTGTCAATAAATTATTTAGTGATTTCTATTACATGTGTCATTGTCTGGATGGTGTGCATTTTTGCAGTAATGCTTTTCTCTATTTATTGGTTTTGTTCTTATTACTGTTATTGCACCCTCCAGTGAACATTACATTTATATTGCGGTGCGCCTTATCCTTGTCCCTAACCCTAACTTTAGCCCCAACTCTAACCCTAACTTTAGCCCCAAACCTAACCCTAGCCCTAACCCTAACTTTAGCCCCAACCCTAACGCTAACTTTAGCACCAACCCTAACCCTAGCCCTAACCCTAACTTTAGCCACAACTCTAACCCTAACTTTAGCCCAACCCTAACCCTAGCCCTAACCCTTACCCTAACCCTAACCCTAACCCTAATTGGAAAATAGAAATACATACATTTTTATATTTTAATATTTTTTCCTAACTAAGCGGGTGATAAGGGGGGGTTATTTACTATTTTTTTTATTTTGATCACTGTGATAGGATCTCACAGTGACCAAAATAAAACAAGAGGAAGAATCTTCCTCTGCCCTCCGGCACATCACGGCGGGTGCACTGCGCATGCGTCCACCATTTTCTTCCCGGAGGAAGAAGCCGGCGACCAGGAGGGGATGCAGGAGGACCCAAGGACACCGGTAAGTAAAACAGGGTCCCCGATCCCCCTATATCGCTGTCCTCTGATGTGCGATAACATCAGAGGACAAAGACACGCCACTTTTTTTTTTCTTTTTGTGGTCGCCGGTAAACGGTTAATTACCGGCGATCGCAAAACAGGGGTTCTTTGGGGTTCTCGGCAGCTGAGACCCCAAAGATCTGCAGGGGGCTGGAAAAAGATGAAGGCGCCCATCGGGAGCCATGAGGAGCATCAGGGGAGATGGTTGAGTATTGGGGGGCTATTGGGGACCCCATTTCTCTGTCCTCTGATGTGCGATTACATCGGAGGACAGAGAAATTAAATGGGAAATTGCTTTTTTTTGTGGCTGCCGGTAAACGGTTATTTACCGGCGATCGCAACCCGGGGGGTCGGTAAAAAACGACCCGAATCATGTTCTCTGGGGTCTCGGCTACCCTCAGCAACCGAGACCCCAGAGAAAATCCGACTCTGGGGGGCGCTATACACTTTTTCCACAGTGCCGTTAAGGGGTTAAAGTAATTGTGATTATCTCTATATAAGGTTTTGCTGTTCTGGTAATATTTTCCTGGAAATTTCTTAGTTGCATTTTAAGCAAATGCCATGGTCAACACAGCTTACAACAAAGCAAAGGGATCTTATTGTTTAAGTTATCAATCAGGGAAAGGGTAAAACAAAAAATTTTAAGGCATTATATAAACCATAGCATATTGTGAATATGGCCTTCAAGAAGTTTCCAAAATTTGGCACAAGTGACATTACCTTGAGCTGGCAGTTTATCAAACACTAGATGGTGGCCCGATTGTAACGCATCGGGTATTCTAGAATATGCATGTCCACATAGTATATTGCACAGCCACATAGTATATTGCCCAGCCACGTAGTATATTGCCCAGCCACATAGTATATTGCCCAGCCATGTAGTTATTGCCCAGCCACGTAGTATATTTCCCAGTCACATAGTATATTGCCCAGCGACGTAGTATATTGCCCAGCCACATAGTATATTGCCCAGCCACGTAGTATATTGCCCAGTCACATAGTATATAGCACAGCCCATGTAGTATATTGCCCAGTCACGTAGTATATAGCACAGCCCATGTAGTATATTGCCCAGTCACGTAGTATATAGCACAGCCCATGTAGTATATTGCCCAGTCACGTAGTATATAGCACAGCCCATGTAGTATATTGCCCAGTCACGTAGTATATAGCACAGCCAATGTAGTATATTGCCCAGTCATGTAGTATATAGCACAGCCCATGTAGTATATTGCCCATGTAGAATATTGCCCATGTAGTATATTGCCCAGCCCATGTAGTATATTGCCCAGCCCACGTAGTATATAGCAATGTGGGCACCATATCCCTGTTAAAAAAAAAGAATTAAAATAAAAAATCATTATATACTCACCCTCCGTCGGCCCCTCGGATCCACAACAGGCCTTTCCTGCTCGCGACGCTCCGGTAACTGCTCCATGCTGCGGTCTCGGGAAATGATGATGGTGCTGTCTCATGAGATGATGACGTAGCGGTCTCGCGAGACCGCTACGTCATCATCTCGCGAGATTGCAGCATGGAGCCGTTACCGGAGCGTCGCGAGCCAGAAAGGCCTGTTGTGGATCCGAGGGGCCAACGGACTGTGAGTATATAATGATTTTTTTTTATATATTTTTAACATTAGATGTTTTTAATATTGATGCTGCATAGGCTGTGTCAATAGTAAAAACTTGGTCACACAGGGTTAATAGCGGCGGTAACGGAGTGCGTTACCCGCGGCATAACGCGGTCCGTTACCGCCGGCATTAACCCTGTGTGAGCGGTGACCGGAGGGGTGTATGCGGGCACCGGGCACTGAGTGCGGGGAGTAAGGAGCGGCCATTTTCTTCCGGACTGTGCGCGTCGCTGATTGGTCGTGGCAATGGTCGTGGGCGTTTTGCCACGACCAATCAGCGACTTGGATTCCATAACAGACAAAGGCCGCGACCAATGAATATCCGTGACAGACAGAAGGACAGACAGACAGACAGAAAGACGGAAGTGACCCTTAGACAATTATATAGTAGATTGTTGAAAATACAACAAGAAAATTGGTCCAGGAGGCCTGCAGCAACATTAAAGCAGTTGCAGGTATTTCTGGCAAGTACTGGTTGCATACTGCATAGGACAACAATCTCCCATATTATCCACATGGCTGACTTGTGGGGTAATGAGGCAAGATTTACAGAGAAAAGTAGCAAAGTCACAGCATGTTTTCCAAAAACCTACATCAAATTTGCCAAAGCTTGTGGTAAAATGTGTTTTGGTGCAAAGCCAAAACTGCACATCACCAAAAGAACTCCATATCCACAGTAAAGCATTTTGGAGGCGGCATTATGCTTTGGAGCTGTTTTCAGTAGCTGGAACTGGGGCGGTGGAGTGAATTATAAACATTTCCAAATATCAGTCAATTTTCTATCAAAACTTGTGTATAGTGTATATACAATGAAGAGCAAAAGGGTAATGTTCTGAACAGAGGCGTAGCTAGGGTTTCAACTTAGGGGGGGCGAAACATCTGAGTGGGCCCCTAACCAGCTAACCCTGATTACAGCTACGGTTGCACACTCTAGTTGTGAATATAGGGGAACCTCAGAATATGACCCTACTGTTATTGAAAATAAATCTATATACAAAAACGAACATTGACTTTACCGCCATATTGTGACCATATGCAACTTTGATGGTCACAATACTCTGAGTGCCCCTATAACAATAATGCTTAAGTGCCCACTTTACATTTAACAATGTCCCCTAAGTTCCCCCATGTACTGCTCCATTATACACAGTATGGTGAGCTTAAAGCTTCCCTATACACAGTCTAAGGCCCCCACAGCTCCCTTATACACAGTATGATGATTCTATAACTCCCGTATACACCGTATGATGTTCCCACTGCTCCCCTATAGATAATATGAGCCCAATGCTCCCCTATACACAGTATAATGCTGACAGAACTCCACTATAGAAAGTATAATGCCCTCCCTTATACACAGAATGATGGACCCGCAGCTCCCGTATACACAGTATGATGGCCCGCAGCTCCCGTATAAACAGTATGATTGGCCCACAGCTCCCTTATACACAGAATGATTGGCCCGCAGCTCCCTTATACACAGTATGATGGGCCCGCAGCTCCCTTATACACAGTATGATGGGCCCGCAGCTCCCTTATACACAGTATGATGGACTCACAGCTCCCTTATACACAGTATGATTGGCCCGCAGCTCCCTTATACACAGTATGATTGGACCGCAGCTCCCATATACACAGAATGTTGGATCCGCAGCTCCCTTATACACAGTATGATGGACCCGCAGCTCCTGTATACACAGTATGATGGACCCGCAGCTCCCTTATACACAGTATGATGGACCTGCAGCTCCCGTATACACAGTATGATGGACCCGCAGCTTCCTTATACACATTATGATGGGCCCACAGCTCCCTTATATACAGTATGATGAGCCCGCAGCTCCCGTATACACAGTATGATGGGCCCGCAGTTCCCGTATACACAGTATGATGGACCCCTACCTCCCTTATACACAGTATGATGGGCCCGCTGGGGATTAATTATGATGGAATATAGGCTGAACTGGATGGACAAATGTCTTTTTTCGGCCTTACTAACTATGTTACTATGTTACTATGTTACCAAAGGAGTGGCAGAGTGCTTTATTGTGTTTTGTAAAGACTGACCTCTTAATTGTGGCAGCCAGCCACACTGTTGTGAGGTAAAAGCTGGAGCATCCCATGGCTGCACACACACAGAGCCCTCCCTGATGCTTTTGCCTTTCCACAGCGCAGGACATAAGAGGAAGCTGCAGATTCTAGGTGGGAGTCTGAAGGACCTGTGATGATGTCAGAAGAGGGAGGGCTCTGAGCTGCCATGTGATGCTCCAGCCTGCCCACTTCTGACATCACACAGGTTCTCCCTGTGCACCAGACAGCTCAGCTTCCAGCACAGGCAGGTATGCAGCGATCTCCTGGCCCCTGCTGCTGCCTCCTCCTCCCCCGGACACACAGATTCTCCCTGGAATCAGTGCTGGGGAAACTGTGTGTCCCTGCTTAAGTGCAGCATTCATTTGCTGCTCCCGGCTCACCGCTCAGCTGATCGGTGGGCGGGGAGCAGCTAATAAAAATTCACTGCACTTAATCAGCGGGGCCATGTGCTTTCCCCAGCAGCTGATTCCGGGCAGCGGGGACATCCTGAAGTGGGATAACAGTGCGATCCCACTCTCTGCTGCCCCTCTCCCCACATGCTATATCCGTACTATAAGACGCACCCACACTTTCCTCCCAAATTTGGAGGAAAAAAGTGCGTCTTATAGTCCGAAAAATACGGTACTCATCCTCCGGCGTATTCAGTATTTTGTGGCACTGCTGCAGTGCCGCTGCTCAAACCTGTGAGCACAGCTTCTGACAGGCCAGAAGTTAGAAGCTATGTCACAAGCGCTCAATGTAAGACTATGAGGCTATGTGCACTTGTTGTGGATTTGTGCGGATTTCCCGCGGATTTCCTGTGTTTTTTGTGCAGATTTCACCTGCGGTTTACCACCTGCGGATTCCTATACAGGAGCAGGTGTAAAACGCTGCGGAATCCGCAAATAGAATTGACATGCTGCAGAAAATAAAACGCAGCGTTTCTGCGTGGTATTTTCTGGATCATGGGCACTGCGGATTTGGTTTTCCATAGGTTTACATGGTACTGTAAACCAGATGGAAAACTGCTGCAGATCCGCAGCGGCTAATCCGCAACGTGTGCACATAGCCTGAGAGTGAGAAAGAGGCCAGAACGAGGCTCCCACAGACTCACATTGATTAGTGACCTCTGCACTGCTCCATGAAACACTGGAGCCTCGGACAGGTCACAAACTGCAGGAGACAGAGCCGAGCGGAGACTAAACATATGAAAACGCCAGAAGGTGAGTATCAGACGGGGCAGGGGACAGGGATTTTCAGCACTGCTCCAGCAATGAGATTAAAACTAATACTGGAATGGTGCTGTAAATGTGATGCAGCTCTTGGTTACTGTATGGGGGCTCCTTATACTAATACTCATAAAAGACCCAGGTGGTACATATCAAAAGCCCCCGACCCCCCCATCTCCAGCCTCCCCAGACAGCAAATATTATGTGATGGAGTACATATAATATCATAACAAAACATTATAATATTCAGCCCCCAGTGACCTGTCCCCCCTCCCCCACTTCAGCCCCAATACCCCCATCATCTCACATCCACCCCTCAGTGCCCTGTCCCACCTCACCCACCTTCTGCCCTCACAATACCCCCATGGTCTCACATTCACCCCACAGTGCCCTGTCCCACCTCACCCACCTTCTGCCCTCACAATAACCCCATGGTCTCACATTCACCCCCCAGTACCCTGTTCCCCCTCACTCACTTTCAGCCCCACAATACCCCAATGGTCTCACAGTGACATACCTGAATTTAATAACCCTAATAAGTTCCATCCCCAGCACTTACTGATAACGTTTGCACTGCAGGCAGGACCAGGAAGTGTCTAGGTGAAATGCAAGGTGGGCACTAGGACCCAGCGTGCCTGAGCCAATCCCAGCGTGCACAGAGTGAAGAAAACTGCAGCCAGGAAAAGCTTCATCATCAGGTCAGACAGGCGAAACCATTCACTGCAGGAGGGAGACTCTGCAGCCGGCCACTGTGCGAGTGTGCGAGCAGCGTGCAGCTTGTCATATGGGAGCAGACATTATACTGCTCTGCTCCTATGCTGTGTTCTGCGTCATCCCAGAAGTGGCCCTGCCCTGGCTCCCGGTGGGCCCCTTCATGTGACAGGGCCCAGGGCGATGGCCCCCTCTGCCCCCCCAGTAGCTATGCTACTGGTTCTGAACTTTTGACTTTCAGGCTCCATATCTCATTATCCACTTCTGTTATGAACTTGAAACTACCATCTATTATTGACAATCATCTTGGATATCTCATACTTAAATTTGACTTGCAACTATTTAGCATATGATTAATTATGCAGATTCTTGTCATGTCACTGCATTGTTACTGTTTTACATAGTAACATAGTTATTAAGGTTGAAGGAAGACTTTAAGTCCATCTAGTTCAACCCATAGCCTAACCTAACATGTCCTAACAAGTTGATCCAGAGGAAGGCAAAAAAACCCATGTGGCAAAGAGTAAGCTCCACATTGGGGAAAAAAATTCCTTCCCGACTCCACATATGGCAATCAGACTAGTTCCCTGGATCAACACCCTATCAAGGAGTCTAGTATATATAACCTGTAACATTATACTTTTCAAGAAAGGTATCCAGTCCCCTCTTAAACCTAAGTAATGAATCACTCATTACAACATCATACAGCAGAGAGTTCCATAGTCTCACTGCTCTTACAGTAAAGAATCTGCGTCTGTTATTATGCTTAAACCTTCTTTCCCCCTTGTCCCTGTCTCAGGTCTATGATTAATAAGATCATCAGAAAGGTCTTTGTACTGTCCCCTCATATATTTATACATTAACATAAGATCACTAGTGTTGAGCATTCCGATGCTGCAAGTATCGGGTATCGGCCGATACTTGCTGTATCGGAATTCCGATACCGGGATTCCGATACTCTTGTGGTATCGGGTATCGGGTATCGCAACAACATTAATGTTAAAATGTGTAAAAGAGAGAATTAAAATAAAAAATATCGCTATACTCACCTCTCCGACGCAGCCGGGACTTCAGCGAGGGAACCGGCAGCGTTGTTTGTTTAAAATTCGCGCCATTACTTGGTTACGTGAATTCCCGGCTTGTGATTGGTCAGGTCGGCCATGTTGCCGGGACGCGGACCAATCACAGCAAGCCGTGACGAAATTACGTCACGGCTTGCTGTGATTGGTCCGCGTCCCGGCAATATGGCCGCCCTGACCAATCACAAGCCGTGACGTCACGGGAGGCTGGACACGCGCCCATTTTAAAATGAGCGCGTCCAGCCTCCCGGCTTGTGATTGGTTGACCGCGGCGCAACCAATCACAAGCCGTGACGTCACGGGAGGCTGGACACGCGCCCATTTTAAAATGAGCGCGTGTCCAGCCTCCCGTGACGTCACGGCTTGTGATTGGTCAGGGCGGCCATATTGCCGGGACGCGGACCAATCACAGCAAGCCGTGACGTAATTTCGTCATGGCTTGCTGTGATTGGTCCGCGTCCCGGCAACATGGCCGACCTGACCAATCACAAGCCGGGAATTCACGTAACCAAGTAATAGCGCGAATTTTAAACAAACAACGCTGCCGGTTCCCTCGCTGAAGTCCCGGCTGCGTCGGAGAGGTGAGTATAGCGATATTTTTTATTTTAATTCTTTCTTTTACACATTTATATGGTTCCCAGGGCCTGAAGGAGAGTTTCCTCTCCTTCAGACCCTGGGAACCATCAGGAATACCGTCCGATACATGAGTCCCATTGACTTGTATTGGTATCGGGTATCGGTATCGGATTGGATCCGATATTTTGCCGGTATCGGCCGATACTTTCCGATACCGATACTTTCAAGTATCGGACGGTATCGCTCAACACTAAAGATCACCCCTTAGCCTTCGTTTTTCCAAACTAAATAGCCCCAAGTGTAATAACCTATCTTGGTATTGCAGACCCCCCAGTCCTCTAATAACCTTGGTCGCTCTTCTCTGCACCCACTCCAGTTCAGCTATGTCTTTCTTATACACCGGAGACCAAAACTGTACACAGTATTCTAAGTGTGGTCGAACTACTGACTTGTATAGAGGTAAAATTATGTTCTCCTCATGAGCTTCTATGCCTCTTTTAATGCATCCCATTATTTTATTTGCCTTTGTAGCAGCTGCCTGACACTGGCCACTAAATGTGAGTTTGTCAACCACCCATACTCCCAGGTCTTTTTCATTGACAGCTTTGCTCAGAGTTTTAGAATTAAGCACATAGTTATACATCTTATTACTTCTACCCAAGTGCATGACCTTACATTTATCCCCATTAAAGCTCATTTGCCATTTATCAGACCAAGCTTCTAATTTACTTAAATCATCCTGTAATATAAAACTGTCCTCCTCTGTATTGATTACCCTGCAGAGTTTAGTGTCATCTGCAAATATTGAAATTCTACTCTGTATGCCCCCTACAAGGTCATTAATAAATACGTTAAAAAGAAGAGGGCCCAATACTGAACCCTGTGGTACCCCACTGCTAACTGCGACCCAGTCCGAGTGTGCTCCATTAATTACCACCCTTTGTTTCCTATCCCTGAGCCAGCTTTTAACCCACTTACACATATTGTACCCTATCCCCATTATTCTTTTTTTATGTATCAACCTTCTGTGTGGCACCGTATCAAAAGCTTTTGAAAAGTCCATAAATACAGTACGTCCACTGGGTTCCCTTGGTCCAGTCCAGAACTTACCTCTTCATAGAAATTGATCAGATTAGTTTTGCTCCTAAAGATCTACATTTTATTTATTTTTTTTTTGTTAGTATTTTGTAAATCCACCTTTTGACATTCAACACTGCTTGAATCCTTCTGGGCATGTCTGCTATCAGATTAAACATGTGTCAACTTAAATTTGATCTCAGGTCTCTTCTACTCAATTTCAAAGTTGGTGCATACTGGTCCACTCACTTGGTTATATTTACAGTTTTCTTTCAATTCAAGCCACAAGTGTTTGATTGGGTTGATGTATGGGGACTGTGGGGGCCATCCCAGCACCTTTACTTCATTGTCATTGAACCATTTCTTCATCTTGAACTATGCTATTTGTCCTTTTCATACCCTTAGTACTTGAGTATACAAAGTAACTCATCTTATATAGGGAGGTTGGGTCAATAAAACATGGCATAAATCAACGAAAACACACACCCAGTGCAAAATGTAAATAATTACTAATGAAATGCCGATAAAAAAAATGTTGGGACATACATAGGGTTCAGTGCAATAGAGGATAATCAGACAGAAGAATTTGTACACCAGAACCATTCATAAAAAAAATTTTTTTATTAATAATATAAAGACAAAAAAACACAATCAAAATTTAAAATAGTGGGAAACCAAGAAAATGGCACCATCCACCCACCATATCACATGTCGAGGTTGTACGTACATGTAGCTAAAGTCCAATCCTTCACAGCATAATATAAATAAATAGAAAATTCAAGTTTCCAAATGGAATACCTCTCAAATTGCTGTGGAGAACTCTAGAAACAAATGATCAAACAAGTACAAAGAATACCTCCTGTGGGTGATGGTGCCTGCCCCTACGCACGTTGTCGGAAGAAGGCAATAGCTGAAATGTGCGTACACTTAGCACTTGTTGGCCCTTTTGCCTTCATTCTGCGGTTCAGCTCACCCCAAACCATCTCGTTTGTGTTCAGGTCTGGTGACTGTGGAGGCCAGGTCATTTGGCGTAGCACCCCATCACTCTCCTTCTTGGTCAAATAGCCCTTACACAGCCTGGAGGTGTGTTTGGGGTCATTGTCCTGTTAAAAAATAAATGATGGTCCAACTAAACACGAAACCTAATGGAATAGCATGCCACTGCAAGATGCTGTGGCAGCCATACTGGTTCAGTATGATTTCAATTTTGAATAAATCCCCAACAGTATTACCAGCAAAACACCCCCACACCTCCTCCTCCATGCTTCACGGTGGGAACCAGGCATGTAGAGTGCATCCGTTTACCTTTTCTGTGTCGCACAAAGACACGGTGGTTGGAACTAAAGATCTCAAATTTGGACTCATCTGACCAAAGCATGGATTTCCACTGGTCTAATGTCCATTCCTTGTGTTCTTTAGTCCAAACAAGTCTCTTCTGCTTGTTGCCTGACCTTAGCAGTGGTTTCCTAGCAGCTATTTTACTATGAAGGCCTGCTGCACAAAGTCTCCTCTTAACAGTTGTTGTAGAGATGTGTCTGCTGCTAGAACTCTGTGTGGCATTGACCTGGTCTCTAATCTGAGCTGATGTTAACCTGCAATTTCTGAGGCTGGTGACTCGGATAAACTTATCCTCAGAAGCAGAGGTGACTCTTGGTCTTCCTTTCCTGGGGCAGTCCTCATGTGAGCCAGTTTCTTCGTAGCGCTTGATGATTTTTTCCACTGCACTTGGACACACTTTCAAAGTTTTCCCAATTTTTCGGACTGACTGACCTTCATTTCTTAAAGTAATGATTGCCACTCGTTTTTCTTTACTTAGCTGCTTTTTTCTTGCCAGAATACAAATTCTAGCAGTCTATTCAGTAGGACTATCAGCTGTGTATCCACCAGACTTCTGCACAACACAACTGATGGTCCAAACCCCATTTATAAGGCAAGAAATCCCACTTATTAAACCTGACAGGGCACACCTGTGAAGTGAAAACCTTTCCCAGTGACTACCTCTTGAAGCTCATCAAGAAAATGCCAAGAGTGTGCAAAGCAGTCATCAAAGCAAAAGGTGGCTCCTTTGAAGAACCTAGAATATGACATAATTTCAGGTTTTTCACACTTTTTTGTTAAGTATATAATTCCACATGAGTTAATTCATAGTTTTGATGCCTTCAGTGTGAATGTACAATTTTCTTAGTCATGAAAATACAGAAAAATCTTTAAATGAGAAGGTGTGTCCAAACTTGGTCTGTACTGTACGTACAACCTCCACATGTGATATGGTGGGTGGATGGTACCATTTTCTTGGTTTCCCACTATTTTAAATGTTGATTGTGTTTTTTTGTCTTTATATTACTAATAACATTTTTTATTTTTTATGAATGGTTCTTGTGCACAAATTTTTCTGTCTGATCAAAGTAACTTATCTTGTGGGATACTCACTTATAGCTGAGCATTGAAACCACCATCCTTAGCAAAAAGTAACAATGCAGTGACAATGCTAAGCTCCCATTCCCGTCTCCAAGACTTCTTGCAAGCTGCACTAAGTCTTTGGAATGCACTACCCAAGACATGTCAATTAATCCCTAATACCCACAGTTTTAAGAGTGCTTTAAAAACACATTTCTTTAGACTGGCCTATCGCCTCAATTTACATATCTAACTATACCTGTTTTGCCCATACAAAGTTTTCTTCAAAACCAGGACAATCGTATCATCTGTTCACACACACCGTACATGCATTTAATAGCCTTCTATGTCTATACACATACTGGTTGGTGACCAGTTCATGCAGTATTATGTGAAAACCCTAATAATTATATTGATGGCTGGACCATACAATACAATCACTTGTTACCATCCACCTTTCATGTCTATATCATCAGCTTGTGAGCAGGACCCTCACTCCTTCTGGTATCTGTTGATTTATGTGATTATTGCTAATCTGTAGAGTTTTTCATTGTCTGTACAAGTCCTCTCTAAAATGTAAAGTGCTGCAGAAAATGTTGGCGCTATAGAAATAAAATTGTTATTGTTATTATTATTATCATTATACCCCTTTGAAAAGTAAGATTTTAATCAGTATCTCACTGAACACAAGAACAATTTCCAAAATTCCTACAAAACTGCATTTCATGGAACATTTTTTAAATCCATAACATGAAAGTAACATTAATATTATAACTTTTGCTGCAAAATATTAAATTTTACTCACATTAGTTGATGCAAAAATGAATACCCCACATCAAAAACTTCTACATCTAGATTTTTGCATGACCTCCCTAATTTTTAAGGACAGCACCAAGTCTAATAGGCATGACATAAACAAATTGGTGATATATGTCAACATCTATGTTTTTCCATTCTTCAAGAATGATCTCTTTTAGAGCCTGGATGCTGGATAGAGAGTGATGCTCAACTTCTCTCTTCAGGAGACATTCTTCATCACTGAATCACTTTTACACTGTTCTTCTTCAGAAATGTATGTTTTGGATTTATTTCATTTTGTAAAAAGTGTATGTCTAGCAAGGGCACGGAGAGATGATAGATTTTCTTTTTCAATATAGAGCAGTCCATTAGTAAATTCATTTTTATGCCTCAAACTTTTGCACAGTACTGTATATACAATATCTGGATAGATACATAGATAGATATATGTACATTTACATATTGTGTGAATGTCTGTGGTGGCGCTGCATCACTTTTCTTTGCTTGAATACATATAACTAATTCTAGATATAATAATTGTCTTTAATGTAATTACCATATTTTGTGGATTATAAGATGCACAGGACCATGACACACCTCAAATTTTATGGGGGTGCGTCTTATAGTCCACATTTATGGTAGCTTGATTATTATTTTACTTGTTCAACAGTCTAGATGAAAGATGCAAATTTATTGCATCCTACTATTGTTATAATACAGTGGCATGTAAAAGTTTGGGCAATCCTGTTCAAATTTTTCAAGGGTGTCCAAACTTTTGCATTGGCCCATTTTCCTTTTTGTAATTTTGAAAATATAAAAGATGAAATATATAATTTTTTTGCCGAAAATACAAAGTAAGTGTGTCATCTTTAACACACAGGCGTTTTAGAGATAATTTCATCTTCAACTTGCTCAACTGTTCACAATAGCAGTCATTTTGACCAGGGGTGTCCAAACCTGTAAATGCCACTGTACATTGCATTTTACAATTCTTTTCTACAATTACCTTTTATGGACATATAGGTGATGTAGCAGATCTTTCCTCATCTCTATCATTCTCCATATTATTTATCTTCATGCATATGAATCACCATTATTCACATTAATATATAAGTTCAAGCTATCCAATGTACTCTTCTAGGGTATATTCATACTATCCAGAATGACTGCACACTTCTGAAACGCCAACCAGAGCCGTGGGGTACTTGGAACCGGGTCGGACAGTTCTTTTGGGAAGTCACGGGACCGTGACCCGTGGCCCTGGCTGTGCCGTAAAATAGGGAATATGTATATGGGATTTAACGTGATGCCACCTGTGGTGTTCGGCAAAGGATGGCCGACGCTGCTAAAGGAGACCGCTGGGGCAGATGGTGACGCAGCTGGGATGGCTCTGCTCCCCACAGGTGGAGCGGGGACCTTGGGGTACCCGACCCATTTATGTCAGGATTCGTGTACCTTGTGGTGCAGGACTCAGGACGCAAGAGATTACTGAATCACACAAGGGCTGTAGTTCTCTTTTTCTTTACTTGATGGTTGATAGTACAGACCGGGTACTGGTAACAGATCATAATGGAGAGCTGTTCAGCCTGAAAGCAATTTTTGGATACGCCAGGCAAGCAAGGTATGGAGGCCTTCCTTCTGCACTGTCCTCCCTTTGTCCTTGCTGCCTAACAGCTCACCCTCCTGCTTCTAACTGTCTCTCTCTGTTTTTAAAAACTCACCATTGCCCGCATGGTGGGCAGCTCAAGCCTATCACAGGTGCTGCTCCTTTGTGTCTGCTCCAGGCTCTGGTATGCTGCTGTGCCGCCAGGTATTAGATCGGGCCAGGAGACCTGCAGTCCCATGTCCTCTGGATTTAGCTGCCGGGACTTCAGTACCCATGCAACCACAGACTCCAGTATCTGGTTCCTAGAGCTCAGCTCTGGAGCAAGTTTAATCACAGCTCCACTCCCCAGGTTCTGCTCTATTTCTCTCCTACTGACACCTAGTAAGGGGACCCCTCCTTGCTTCCAGGCATGACATTACTCCCTGTGAGAGAGGCAATGCCACTGTGGCAACCAGACTCCTGTGGTGCCACACTTCTATTGGTATACACACATATACTTTATATGCATTATTTCTATGCTCTCTTAGCACTAGCACTTTAGCATACACTACTTTTCCTACTAAGTCACATCGGGTAATGAATCACAGGTCTTCTTTAGAGATGGTGGGATTAATGTCCTATTTAAATGGATTTCCTTTCCTTCAGTGCTTATTCTTTTTCTTGTGCTTAGTGCTAAAGCTAAGTGGAGTTGCTTTAGTATTGATCTGTAGTTTGCTGCAGTACGTGTGTGTTTTCCTTCAGGTGCCTATTCCAATTTATTTTATTTCTCCCTGTCCCTATCCTTCTCTCTATTGTTGGTTAGTGCTTTTGTAAGATAGTAGGCTTCTGTTATCCTTGTATCCAGGGGAGGAGTCCTGAGGAGAGAATTTGCATACTCCCAGTCCATTCTGGGATAAGTGAAGAGTCTCCACGAGCTCAAAGACAACTGGATTTTGGCCATTGCAGCTGAAAGGAGGGCATCGGAAAACCGCACGCCGCTAGAATTTTGACACTTTTTCACCACTTTAATATCTCTTTAACATTAAGAACATGGAAGAGGCCAGGAGCCATTTGGTGAGCTGCAATTCTTGCTACATGTTCACAGACTTACCAGTGGAAAACCCAAACTTCACATGCCAGAAATGCAAGCTTGTGTCCCTGTTGGAGGAAAAGTTGCAAAATCTAGAAGAGAGATTAGCTACATTGAAAACCATTAAGGATGGTGTAGAGTTCTTCGACAGAGCAGAATTATCTGTTCATGTTACAGAAAGAGAAGAAATTCGAAGTGCACCTGAAGAAATAGAGAAATGGAAGAATGTGACACAGAGAAGCAGGATAATCAGGAGGCAGTCAGCACCCATACTGCTCAGGAACCAGTACTAGGCTCTCGCGCACAGAACAATGAAGAAATACATCAAGATAAGATTTTACCCACAAAAAACACCTTGCACACCCTCAGAGTCCTCCTGGATGGAGAAAGAAAAATGATGTGAAGAAACAGAGAGTTGTTGCCATGGGGGATTCCCTGTTGAGAGGAACAGAGGCCACTATCTGCAAACCGGATATAACCTCAAGAGAAATGTGCTGTCTTCCAGGTGCAAAAGTTAAACATGTGTCTGACAGGATATCAGGACTCTTCAGACCTACAGACGACCACCCTTTCCTGCTAATACATGTGGGGACAAATGACACCTCAAGAAAGGACCTGGAAACCACTTGCAGTGACTTTGAAAACTTAGGTAAGAAAGTGAAAGAGCTGGGAGTGCAGGTGGTCTTCTCTTCCATCCTTCCAATGGATGGCCACGGAGCAAGGAGGTAGAATAAGATTCTGCAGGTGAACAACTGGCTACGTCGAAGGTGCCATCAGCAAGAATTTGGATTTCTGGATCACGAAGTGAATTACCTATACAATGGACTGCTTGCTAGAGATAGGGTGCACTTATGAAGACTGGAAAACATGTATTTGGAAGTCGAATTGCTACACTCATCAGGAGAGTTTTAAACTAGAACAATGTGGGAAGGGAAGCAAAAGGCCAGAAAAAGCCATACACCGGACATCTACTATGGAGAACTCTGCTATTAGAAGTGGAAAGGAAGAACAAAGACAAAAAATCTAAATAATAAAAATGTTGGTGGAAGAGAAACCAATCACAAACTAAAATGTTCCTATACAAATGCACAAAGCATGGGCAACAAACAAGGAGAATTGGAACTACTAACACATTAAAAGAAATATGATGTCATTGGAATCACTGAAACTTGGTGGGACAATACACATGATTGGAATCCAAGACTAGAAGGATACAACTTATTTGCAAGAAACAGACTTGATAAGCGAGGAGGAGGTGTCGCATTGTATGTTAGAAAAGCGTATGTCTGAACAGAGATTGAAGCTTCAGAGACTGGGAGTTCTGTGGAAACTGTTGGGTAAGAATACAAGGAGAGAACAACGGAAAGAACACCATTGTATGCATTTACTGCAGGCCACCTGTGCAAGCTGAAGACATGGATGAACTCTTTATGCATCAAATGGCCAAGTACTCCAAAAAATATGACATAGTGGTCATGGGAGATTTCAACCATCCAGACATTTGTTGGGAATTGTTAGGGGTCGAGTTCCCGCCTCTGCACAGGGGGAATCTCGGGCCATCTCCGCTGCGGTCTCCCATTCTCCTCCTGCCGCAGTGGAGCTTGCTCAGTGGAGACGTCGGTCCCAGCGTCTTGCTCAGTCTGACTCTGTACAAAGAGTTACTGCTGCTTTTCCTGCTTCTGCCATTGAAGTCAGTGCTGGGCAGCAGCGAGCAGACGCTTCTGGGACTAAGTCCTGCTTTTCTCGTTCTAAGCATGCCCAGAGTAAGATCTCTCAGTGGAGATCGAGGGTCACATGATCAGATACTGCAGCTAAGGCTATTGGTCCTCCCGGAAGGTCCTGTAGGTGCTCACACTCTGTGGCAGCCTCTCATTGGTCCTTCTAGGAAGGTCCTGTACATGCTGCAACTATTTAAGGCTCGCATGGCCGCGTGGCCATGCGCTCGTATTGTTCTATGTTATGTGCATTGCACCAGTGTGGTCATGTGAGTTTGTGTTCAGGGACCCGGCTGAAATAAGCCCCTAGAATGCTGGCACCTCCGGCGAGGAGTTTGTGTGCATGCATGACCACTGACTGCTCTCAGTTGGGTAGTTAGCCTGTGCCACTGTGAAGTCAAACAGGGCGCAGTGCTTTGAGTTTCAGCTACTCTGTGAAGTAACAGGGTTAGCTCATACCGCCTTATAGTTCCCCCATTTGCTAGCAGCAGGTTCTCCTGCACGGTGGACCCCGAGCTGTGAACACATCTATTATAATAAAACCTCTATATTTACTCGGTGCGTTCCACTATCCCTAACAGGAATCTCTCTCAGGTAAAACTAACAGGTCAAACAAATTCTTATCCTCTCTTGCTGACAACTTTATCTTCCAAAAGGTAGGGGAGAAAACAAGGGCATCTGCTACCTTGGATCTAATCCTCACAAACAGGAAGGAAATGGTTGAGGAGGTAAGAGTGGCTGGGACCCTAGGAGGTAGCGACCATTCTATTTTAGAATTTTGGATAATTAGAGGTGGAAGACCTGTGAAGACTCAGACTTCAAGGTTAGATTTCAGAAAGGCAGATTTTAAGGGACTCAGAAAGAGAATCGGAGGGATCCAATGGCTGGATATCCTTAAGCACAAAAATGTCCAGGAAGGTTGGGAAATCTTGAAAAATGAGATTCTCAAAGCACAATCGTATTCCAAAAAGAGGGAAGAATACAGAGCATTTAAGGAAACCAGGATAGATGAACACAGAACTTAAACACATGCTAAAAAGGAAGAAATAATTATTTATCAAATGGAAAGAGGGAGGCATATCTAAAGAAGAATATAATGCTGTCTGCAGAACCTGCAGGGCATGAATCAGATTATCTAAAGCTGACAATGAATTAAGACTTGCAAGAGATGTTAAAATCAGTAAAAAAGGATTTTGGTGATATGTAAAACGTAAAAGAAAAGTCACAGATACTATAGGATTTTTACAGGATGAAAATGATGAAATGGTAAGAAAGGATGTTGAGAAGGCCGAACTTTTAAATTCCTATTTTGCATCTGTTTTCTCTCAGAAAGGAAATGTAACATCAACTGATCTTCACTGTCCTATTAAAGGAGTAGACGAATCCAGGATATCTATAAACAGAAAGATAGTAAGGAAACACTTAGCTAACATAAATGAATTCAAGTTTCCAGGTCCAGATGAATTACACCCCAGAGTACTGAAGGAGATAGCAGAAGAAATTTTTTACCCACTCTCCATAATCTTTGAAAATTTTTGGAGAACAGGAGAAGTCCCAGAAGACTGGAGAAGAGCAAATGTCGTTCCTATCTTCAAAAAGGGGAAGAAGGTGGACCCAGGGATCTATAGGCCGGTGAGTCTGACTTCCATACAAGGAAAGATCTTTGAACAAATTGTTAAACAAAATGTATGTAAGTACCTGGATAAGAATGAAGTGATTAACCAGAGTCAGCATGGGTTTGTAACTAATAAGTCATGTTAGACTAACTTAATTTCCTTCTATGAGAGAATCACTGACTGGGTGGATCAGGGAAATGCTGTAGATATAGTATATCTTGACTTCAGCAAAGCATTTGACAAAGTATTTCACACCATCCTTATGGAAAAAATTAATAAGTATGGATTGGACAAGGCAACTGTTAGGTGGATTCATAACTGGCTTAGTGATCGGATCCAAAGAGTGGTTGTAAATGGCTGCACATCTAGTTAGAAGAATGTCTCAAGTGGGGTACCACAGGGTTCTGTCCTGGGCCCTGTATTGTTCAACATCTTTATCAATGATTTAGATGAAGAAATTGAGGGTACACTAATTAAATTTGCTGATTACACAAAGCTAGGAGGGATAGCTAATGCTAGAGAAGAGAGAGGATTCAAAAAGATATAAATAAACTGGAGCAGTGGGCAGCAACTAACAGAATGGTTTTTAACAAGGAAAAATGCAAAGTACTACATCTGGGCAATAAAAATGAAAATAGCATTTACAGAATGGGAGGCTTAGGGCTAAGCAACAGTACACGTGAAAAAGTCAACAGTGTGATGCATCAGCAAAAAGGGCAAATGCAATTCTTGGATGTATTAATAGAAGCATACAGTCTAGATCACGCAAAGTCATTATTGCTCTCTACTCCTCTTTGGTCAGACCTCACCTGGAATACTGTGTCCAGCTTTGGGCACCACATTTTAAAAAAGACATCAACAAACTGGAGCAAGTTCAGATAAGAGCGACCAGAATGGTGACCGGTCTGCAAACCATGTCCTATGAGGAACGTTTACAGGATTTGGGAATGTTTAGCTTGCAAAAAAGATGGCTGAGAGGAGATTTAATAGCTGTCTACAAATATCTCAAGGGCTGTCACATTGTAGAAGGATCATCTTTATTCTCATTTGCACAAAGAAAGACTAGAAGCAATGGGATGAAACTGAATGGGAGGTGACACAAATTAGATATTAGAAAACACTTTTTGACAGTTAGAGGGATCAATGAGTGGAACAGGCTGCCACGAGAGGTGGTGAGTTCTCCTTCCATGGAAGTTTTCAAACAGAGGCTGGACAGACATCTGTCTGGGATGATTTAGTGAATCCTGCTTTGAGCAGGGAGTTGGACCAGATGACCCAGGAGGTCCCTTCCAACTCTATGATTCTATGATTCTTTGTGTCTTGTTTGCCTGACATTTCTGTCCCATGCCTCATAGGGTGGATGTGGGACCGAGGACGGCCTAACAGGAGCATAGTAAGGTCAGATGCTCTGGCCTCTCTACCTTCATGAGCACCCCCGGGGCAGGGAAAGTTAGGGTCCCAGTTTCAGAGACAGTTTGAGGCCCCTCTTCCTTACCGGAGACCGTCACAGCGTGACAGTAACACCCTTTTATGTCCATCTGGTATTGATAAATATGTCCTAATGCTTATACCTAACAAATGTCTATTTTTATATTGCCAGCCATAATCTTTTTATATGCTATGTAATGTGCATATCACTTTATATTATTGCATATTGTTTAACCCCTTCACAAGTTTGGACATACTCAGTACATCTTGGTTGAGAAGTGCTTCCCGACCTTGGACTTACTGAGAATATACAGGTGATTTTGCAAGAACAGCAGCTGTGCATGCACAATCGCCGCTGGGTGATCAGTTGATATCACAGCTGACAGCCAGCACTCAATGCTAGGAGTGCTCGGCCTCACTGCTCCCAGCAGTGTAATCTCCTAAATGTTGAGATCGATATTAATAGCAGCATTTAGAAGCCAGCTGTCAAAATAAAGCAATGTGCAGCGCCCCAGAGTCCTGGCCGTTGCAGTAATGTCGCTCTTCCACCAGGGGGAGTGATATTACATCTGATGGTACTAAAGGAGTTCACCTTGCCAGGTATCACAGTCACACACTACACTTCACACTCCAGTCCACCAGGGGGAGCAAAGGTTCTATCTACTAGGCCACTGCTCACACACGGGTAAAACTGGTGGGTTGGATAGGAAGTCAGAGAGAAGCTACCTGGGTTCAACCCAGAAAGGACCTGTCAGGCAGACAGGGGGAGAAGGAGGAACATCTGAGCTGCAGACAGAGGGTCCCTGTCAGGGGTGGGATCCTGACAGAGGTCAAGCACAAGATAAAACGTTACGGAGCTGCGCCTGCACCCATTGTGGCAGCATCCTAAGAAAGGACACAAAGCGAATTGTATTGTGGAGAGTGAGAAACAAAGTCACAGCACAAGGAGATAATACCGGGAGGAGTTCTGCCCCAAGATCGGCAGCCTCCTTCTGAGGCGCGTAGCCGGTGGCCGGAACACCGACAGAGTAATAGGCTCTACGCATTACTTCAGAGACTGGCAGGACAGTTGATTCCAAGTTGGCTGCCCGACCTTAATACCTATGAAGACACGGAGGCAAATTGTGGGAGAGGGGCATCTCTAGGGTCCCTATAAAATAGCTCCAGGCCTACCCCATCATACGGGTTGTCCTATCCATATCATCTTGGGGACAGAGAGAGAGAGAACATCAGAAACATCCACGAAAGTTGTGAGGACTATCCTGTGGTGCTCAGAAGGGAGGTACTACAACACACAGGCGCTAGTAGGAAGGCTACTGATTTCCACCTGGATAAGGGAACCCTGGATGTGCCTTCGGACCGGCCGGACTCTGCCTGCCCTGTGAACGGTACTCTGGACTGTGGACTCTGAGGTCTTCAGTAAAAGGTAAAGAGACTGCAACCTTTGTGTCCTCATTATTCATTGCGCCTTACGATGTCCACCATCACCACCTATACAACTGGAAAGCCCTGGGGACACACTTCACCTGTGGGAAGGTACACCATCTAGCTGCCATTCCATCACCCCAGCGGACCCCTAGCAGCGTCGGTCACCCTGACCGAATACCACAGGTGGCATCGCGAACACCGTACAAACAACTACACCTTTAATTGGGCGCCCCTCAGAAGGGCCACGGACTGGGTCGGACCACCGTGACATCCCCAGAACCGAGATAGATAGACCCGGTACCGAATACCCCATTGCCCTACACGTCGGGGTGATCCAAATGCATAAATAATATTTTTTTTCTATAAAATAGTTTTTATTGTGTAAAAGCACCAAAAACATAAAAAAAACTATATAAGTATGGTATCGCTGTAATCATACTGACCCAAAGAATGAAACTGCCTTATCAATTTTACCACACGCTGAACGGCATCAAAAAAATCTTGAATTGCTGTTTTTTTGTTCATTCTGACTCTCAAAAATCTGAATAGAAAGTGATCAAAAAATGTAATGTGCCCAAAAATGTACCAATAAAAAGCGTCAACTCATCATGTAAAAAAAAAAACCCTCAAATGACTCTGTCGGCAGAAATATGGAAAAATGATAGCTCTCAAAATATAGATATGCTTTTTGCAATAAAAGGGTTTTTTAATATGTGACACCAGCCTAACATAAAAAAGATATAAATCTGATATCACTGTAATTGCACCTGCCCGATGAATAAAGTCGTCTAATACCACTTATAACGCACGATGAACAGCGTAAAAAATAATTAAAACCAATTCTTCGCCTGCTGTTGATTTCTTTTCATTCTGATTCCCAAAGATCGCAGTAAGCCTCTGCTCACTTTTATCCTGTGCTCTGTGATGAGCACTTATGCCAGGGTTTCCATGTAAATCGCTGTAATACGTGATTCAGATGGAACCCCCTTAGGAAGATTCCCTGTAAAAAGGCAGATGGAGAGACTGTGGATACCGTCTGGCAAATGATCCCGCAGTGTCCGTCTATTTAAGCGTACTGTCGTCCACAATTTTGTGCACTTCTGAAAAGAAGAGCAAGGCTAAATAGAGGCAAGATGCAGTCCAGAGTAACTCTGCTGCCTCGTTATAGTAAATGGATCCCTCATGAGTTTCATCTGAATTATGTCACTGGGAGATTTAAATGGAAACCCCAATATAAGTGTCCCCAAACAGGTCAGTTATCTGTTAGCTGAAATATAGGGGGCTTTCACATTGCTGGTAGTATAAAAAGCTCTGGAAAAACACTATAGCTTGCCCCCCAAAAGAATTTGAGCAAATTCTGTGCTCCCAAATCCAAATGCCCTCCTCACTTTTGTTCTCTAGTGTGCCTAAACCACATTTAGCATCCACATTTGGTATTTCTGTAGCTTTGAAAGACTGCCTAACTTACTTGCGTGTCTCCAGAAGCATGAGTTGGGTATTACAACATACTGGGCACTACAATGTACTGGGCACTACACTGTCAGTTTGCAATTTTCATAAAATCCACTGCTGCTTGCTTCTGGAAAACATCCATTGAGTCAAAATCATCACTGCACCAGTAGATAAATTCCCAAAGGGGTAAAATTTCCAAAATGGGGTGACTTGAAGGAGGATTCTGCTCTTCTAGCTCTTAGAAGCTCTGTATATGGATAATGCATAACACACTGCGTGGCTGGGATTCACAAGCTGGGTGGCCGCACAGGCGCAGTCTGAGGTCAGACGGGCAGCGCTCACTGCGCCTGCCCCAGGCAGAACAAAACAGCGCAGGAGCCGGATTTGATTTGAAAACAGAGTGGAGGGGGCGGCGCCCGGCGCCGAAGAAGCCTTGATCGACGGCAGTGTGGCGTGTGCAGCAGGGGGGTTAAGATCTGCCTCCAGGACTAAAGACAGGTATTTTTGTGAAATTATAAAACGCTTTATTTCTGCTTTGACTGCACCAATAACTAAAAGAGCCACCTTGTCAGAATGCAGCATTACTGCTGCACAAGGTGGCTCTTTTAGTTTCTAACGGCTGGAGGGGTGACAGAGTCCCTTTAAGCATAGAGATATAATGATGGAAAACTGTTGTAAGCTCCATTAGATTTATCCCTATATTAGTCCATATAGTACTATATTAGATGTATATTACCTTCTTTGATTATTTTTGTTATTTTTATTCAATAAAATTATATAGAATTTGAGGAATCTATTGAGTTTACTTTGTTGTGTCCTGGGATATTCTCCTATTTTTTCCTGGGCTTTGGTGTTGAATACATCAAAATATGTATTGTTAATTAAAAAATTTAATGTATGGCATTCTTGTTAAGTGATGCACAAAGATTTTAGAAACACAGTGCATTATATTTTTTATTAAAGTCTGTGACTAATGCATTACTTGCTCAATACAAAGGAAAAGAATGGTGGCCTTTCCCAGGTGGTAAATAGTAAAACATTATGGGGCATAATTGAAAATACCTGGCAAACCTCGGGTCACAATGCACACAGGCTTTTGCCACCTACAACGACACAAGTTCACACAGAATAATTGAAAAGTGAGGAAAAACTTCCTAGCTAACACCACTAAACAAGCTGTACAATAAATTATACTTTTGCAAAGACAGATGAACAGATGTACTGTAGTTAAGAAATGTACAGATTGTCACAATTGTATTTAAAATGTATTTAAAAGTTTTGACTTTTTAAATTATCTTTAAAATAATATATCTTCCTGCAATTTGTGAATGCTTGAGGAGTTTCAAAGTCTTACTGCAAGTAGGTAATGCCGCATGAGTTAATGGCGAGAAGATTAGACGTAATTGTGGAAATGTACCCAATTAACACTTTACCTGACAGAGTCCTTGTAAGGTTTGTGGCAGCAATAGATGCCTGAGGCTAAAATTTGTCCTACTTGTTGGAAATGCAAGAAAGTAAAGTGCTACTTCTACATGATTATTAACTGTGAGCTCAAGGTATAAAGAGATAAGCTCAGCATGTGTGCTTTTTATTATTTTTAATATGTAATGTTAATAAAATGCTGAAATAAAATATAGAAACAAGTAAAATAGCTTGAATGAAGTAGATTTACCGTATGTACTATGCAATAAAGACTTACATTAGGAAAATTGAATTTAAATTGTACAGTCTTTTGAAAAAGTATCTGCCCCTTTCTTGATTTCAATTATTAGGGAGTGCTAGAAAGCACAGTAGGTTTGAAGCTTTATGACGTTTGCTTATTGCAATGATGCGTAAAGGTACCTTCACACTGAACAACTTAACAACGATAATGATAGCGATCCGTGACGTTGCAGCGTCCTGGATAGCGATATCGTTGTGTTTGACACGCAGCAGCGATCAGGATCCTGCTGTGACATCGTTGGTCGGAGCTAGAAGGCCAGCACCTTATTTCGTCACTGGCTCACCCGCTGACATCGCTGAGTCGGCGTGTGTGACGCCGATTCAGCGATGTCTTCACTGGTAACCAGGGTAAACATTGGGTTACTAAGCGCAGGGCCGCGCTTAGTAACCCGATGTTTACCCTGGTAACCAGTGTAAATGTAAAAAAAACCAAACACTACATACTTACATTCCGGTGTCTGTCGCGTCCCCCGGCATCCGCTTCCCTGCACTGTCTCAGTGCCGGCCGGCCGTAAAGCAGAGCACAGCGGTGACATCACCGCTCTGCTTTACGGCCGGCGCTTACTCAGTGCAGGGAAGCGGATGCCGGGGGACGTGACAGACACTGGAATGTAAGTATGTAGTGTTTGTTTTTTTTACATTTACACTGGTAACCAGGGTAAACATCGGGTTACTAAGCGCGGCCCTGCGCTTAGTAACCCGATGTTTACCCTGGTTACCCGGGGACTTCGGCATTGTTGGTCGCTGGAGAGCTGTCTGTGTGACAGCTCTCCAGCGACCACACAACGATGAAACAGCGACGCTGCAGCAATCGACATCGTTGTCTATATCGCTGCAGCGTCGCTTAATGTGACGGTACCTTAACTTCTTTTTGGTTGAGGGTCAAGTTGATTAACTTCCAAGTGCCACAATTTTCATATGGGTAAAAGTTGAAAAACCACTTTATTTAATTCTTATGCCATATTTTTTTTTACTTAAGCTCTTTAGCAAAGTTATCCAAAACCTATAGCCTATGTTAGAAAAGCAACTGTTCTTTTAACCCCTTTCCAACATCTACTGTACATATACTGTGCAGCGGGTTGTGTGTTCATGTACTGAGCAAAGATTTTGCCGGCTCAGAAGCAGAAGCCGCAAAATAAGCAGCATAGCGTGTATCAGCTATATATCATAGCTGACAGCCAGTAGTGAAGACTGTGATTGATGCTAGTACCGATCATGACTATTTACCCCCTCTGAGGCCACTGTCAATATTGTCAGAAGAATCTATCTGCTAGTTAGAAGGAGGAGGCTGACTCTTTGTCCTTATTGACACCCCACAATTGCAATCACGGAGTGTCGATGGTCTCCATGATGACTCCAGGCCAAATAATGGCCTCAGTCAACCAGCTATGGTTGCCTGTAAGGTCCTGTTATGGTGAACAGCATAAAAGGGCATAAAAATATTAAATACAATTCCTGAATTGTTGTTTATTTGTTCATTCTGTTTCCCAAAAGTTGGAATGAAAAAAGTGATTCAAAAATGTTATGTATCCCAAAATGGCACCAATAAAAACTTCAACCTTTCCTGCAAAAAATGAGCCCCTACTCAGATCTGTCATCTGTCAACAGAAGAATAGAGGTTTTTCTTATTACTAGTTGTTCAAAGGCAAAAGAAACATGGTTCCAAAAAAACAGTTCAGTATACACACTTGGAAAGCCACGTTCTGATCCATTCAGCGTGCCCAAACCACACTTAATGTCAACATCTATGACATTGTTATAACGTGGAGAACATACTTAACGCGATTCTCCAGGTCTAATCATTCATTCTAATCATATCCACTTGATAGTTCATCAAAAAATGAGATCAGTGGGGTCTGACACTGGAACACCCATCTACAGCTGAAAACTGTTCTGGCAGTGGCAGGATCTAAATAATGTACTGCCATAACACACCAGCCCCATACATGCCTAAGTGAGTGTAGATGTGTGCTGTACTTTACCCCCCCCCCCCCCATTGACTTGAATGCACTGCAGTATACGGCAGCAGGCACCAAGCAATGAAGTTGCTGTGTTCAGCTCATACATTGCTTAGGCTAGTACACACTGCATTTATGCACCAAGCCTACTGTATACTCCTGGAAAAATTTTACTTTTTCACACAGCCCAAATGTAAAGAAATTGACAAAAACATCTGTGGGAAAAAAATGCTAATTACATCCCTAGATGAATTATTTGTGGGGGCCTTTTTTTCAAACATGGAGTTAGTTGCGTGGGGTTTCTACTGTTTTGGCATCTTGGGGTCACAGCAAATGGAACTCAGAAGCTATTACTACCAAATTTCTACTCCAAAAGCCAAATAGTGATTCTTCCCTTCTGAGCCCCACCGTATGCATGAATAATAGTTTTTTATTTGGAGGAAAATGCTTTATAAATTTTGGGGTATATTTTCTCCTATTTTTGCTTGTGAAAATTAAAAAAAAATGTGGGCCTACATCAACAATAGTTGTGTAAAAAAATCTTCAGGATGGTAATTTCCAAAATAGGGTCACTTTGGTGGGTTGTCAACTATTCTGGCAGTTTGAGCGCTATGCAACTAGTGCCTGAAAAGTATTACAGATATGTCTGCACTCCAAAAGCCAAATCGCATTTTTTCCCTTCCAAATCTTACCATGTATCCAAGCATATGGACTATTGCTACACATTGTTGCTACACATTATTGCTACACATTGTTTTACATATTGTGGGATTCATTTTCTCCTACTAACGTATGTGAAAAGAATAATTGGGATCTAAAGCATAACCATATGGGAAAAATTTACTTTTTTATTTTTGCATTTCCCCTGAAGAAGCCTCAGACGTTGGTGGCGATACACGTGGGGTCTGCTCCTCTCTAAACTTATTTTTGGCCAATATGGCTCCAGACAGGAACTTTACAATCTTATAGCAGCAGGTTTGAACCCAGATTGTTCCCTACAAATGCTATTCATTTGCAAGCAATGTTTTTTGCATACAATATTCTCTATTATTTTTTCTATCTTTGGGAAAATAAAAATTTTCGGGTTAACCTTTATACAGCCTATAACCAGCTGCACTTATGCACTTTAGTACTATTTGCTGTACTACTATCTGTTTACTTACTGAGTTTTAACATGGTGCTGTGAATAGAGGCTTTTGACTGTCTTTTACTGAGCCTTTTTTGTACATCTATGGGTTTATTGGCTTACCCACATGATAAGATTGCATATATATGTTTTGTTTCCTAAAAATCTTTACTGATTTTTCACTGGAGACATACACTGATATTTCACCAATTGAATTTAGTGGAGGTTGGTTATTACCATATTATGGGCATAATCAGGCATTCAACAATTTATTTTTATTGTTTTTATTAGTCTGTCTTGTTGCATATATTGTTGCTTATACTAATAAAAGCTATTTTGTGTGTTCCCTACTGTTTCAGCGTGCATCTTTCTCTCTCCTACTTAATTTATTGCCATTTAGCATGCTTCAGGAGAACCCCTTTGTTTGATTATAATCAAATTATTGATTAGTGGTGCCTTCTGTTTCCATTTTCTAATGGCATCCACAATCTATTGCAATTAAAATACAATCCACACAACATCCCTTCTAAGCGTTACTTACCTACATATAGGATATCAGTGTACTAAGGAGACATATACCTTACAAATTGGGTGATGCATTCGATAATTTTGCTCTTGTGGAAGGGAAAAATTAGGGGCTAAAAAAAAAACATTTTTTCTGAAAAAATTAAAAAAAATTATTTTCACGTTTCAATGTTATAAACTTTCATGAAGCATCTGTAAATTCAAAAGATCACTACTCCACAAGATGAATTGCTTGAGGGGTATAGTTTTCAAAGTGGGGGCACTTGTGGGAGACTTTAGCTGTTTTTACACCTTGAAGGCTCTGCAAATGTGACATGGCATCCACAATCTATTCCAGATAACATTGTGCTCCAAAAGTCAAGTAGTGCTACTTACCTTCTGAGCCATTCTATGTGCACACGCAGTGGTTTCCATCCACAAATTAGGTATTGGCGTACTCTGGGAAAATTGCCTTTCAATTGTATATTCCACTTCATCTTGTTACCCTCCTGAACAGAAAAACTTTGGGGCTGAAAGAAAATTTTATGGAAGAAAATGTAAATTTTCATTTTCACTTCCCAATTGTTAGAAATTTTGTTAGCCACCTGTGAGTCCAAAAGTGGGGCATTGAAAATGTGACATGGTGTCCATGATCTATGCAAGCCAAAATGTCCCTTCCAAGCTATGCTGTATGCTCAAACAATAGGTGCCAACCACATACGGGGTATCGGCATACTCAGGAGACTTTGCTTTCCAAATTATGCTGTCAACTCTATCCTTTTACCTTTTAGAATTGGAAAAGTATGAGGCTGAAATAAAATTTTTGTGGAAGAAAACATAATATTTCATTTTCACATTATATCATTTTCATGTTATAAAAGTTTGTGGTGCACCTGTAAGTCCAGAAAGGTTACTACATCTCAAGATGAATTTCTTGAGGGGTGTAGTGTTCAAAATAGGGTCTCTTGTAGGGAGTTTCTGCTTTTTTAGCACCAACTGCTTAACAAATTTTTCTGTGCAATTTCTCTCATTACAGCTGGTGAAAATGAAAATTATTTTTATAAATAAATGCAAATGTTATCAACTTAAATTCACAACTATCATAAAATATTGTGTTTTGAAAAAAAAACAATGTCTGAATCACTATGTAAAAGTATTTAAATGTTGTTACTATATAAAGTGGCACATGTCAGATTTGAAAGCTAGGGCTCTGGTAGGGAGGAGAAAACAGGATTCAGTGGTGAGGGGTTATGCATAATAACTAGTTATATCTACTTTAGCAGTAATTGTTGTATCCATATTCGTTCTATAATCTAATGTTAGTCTTGCATATCACATACTTTCAGCTCATTCTTCCTAGAACTCCTTGAATTAACATGTCAGAGCTAGAAAAGACAGTCCATACCAAAAAGAAACTCATCACAGTATCTCTATTGCTTATGTCCAGTCTAAAACTATAAGTCTGCAGTCACTATACATGACTGCAGACTTGTTGATCCTCATATCCCGTGCACTCCAGTGCCGGGAGCAGCAGTCATGTGATTGAAAGTATGTGATATTCGTACTCCGAGCCACATTCCAACTAGACTGTTTCTTGCCTCGCTCAAAACATCTGTATTGAGCGAGGCCACACACATCTAGTCAGAATGTGGCCTGTAATATGCACATCGCATGAGAGAATCCTCACAAAATAATGAATGCAATTTATTTACCCTTAATATTAGAAGTTAGATTCCTTGTCACTGGTAATAGCTGCATTGAAATTGACATTCTAAAATAAGAGGTCCTCATAATTTCTAACACTTGTCTAAAAGAAAAAACTTTAATTTTTGGACCATAGGAGACAATTACAATGTAGCTTTTATTATACCATATCAGTAAAGAAAAAACACATTTATGTTTAATTGGTTGTTGTGCAATTTTCATAAATGAGGTAACATTAGTTTTAATATAGATTTAACTAAAATAATATCATTTCTTTTTTTAATTTTAGATTTGTGGTGCTAAACTTTTTACTATTGAAGCTCAGTTAGTAGTTCTAATGAAGTTTGACTGTACTTAAAATGATTTTCAGCCCAATTTGCTTCCTAAGCTGTCAAATTAGCTCTCAATTTCACATATAAATTAATAAAATTGTATCTGAGCTCTACAAATGACATCTGTAACCTATGTATTAGCTACATATAGAGTATTATATACCTCACTCTGTAAATAAACATCGTTCAGTCTTTTAAAGGAAAAGGAAATAAACCTTAATGGAAAAGGAAGAACATTTATCAAAGAAACCTATGTTAAGAAAAAAAAAAGAAAAGAAAGTAATGGAATTATTGCTGTAAGAAATGAACAGAGATTTTTGGACCTGTGCCATGGCACCCATTATATGTCCCCGAATCTCTCCCTCTCTCTCCTTCTCATTGCACTTACTGTAATTGTAATACATTTGTTAAATTGAAAGAAAAAATTGATGCGTAATTTGTTTTCCTTAGATGTAATTCTATGTCAGTAAATGATAGGTAGAATGTATAGAAGAACAATTAAAACTGCCCAACCCACTTAAGCAAATGAACTGCATTCATCATGGTCAAAACAAAAGAGAAAGACTGGAAAGAACGAGCATTATGGGCACTACATCCTACACTTTATTCCAGTGCATTGCCAAATATAGGAAAGTAGGCAATAGCTGACACATCTAGTGGTGAAGACATTTTGGATTGCATTAAATATTGCTGTGAAAAATGATTTGGCAACATTCCAACAATAAGAAGTGTTAATGTTGGCACTTCCAGTGTGTACTTTAATGGTAAATTGTTGTAGCATTTATTTGACATGGAATACCCATAGAATTGATGAGCATAAACGGAAAACGTTTTTATTGTGCTATGTTACCTTTTTCAGCCATACTGACTAAGCTTTTAAAACAGAGAAGTTTACACAAACAGCCACCTGCGCTCAATCGGTGAGGGAGTTTATCTCATGGAGTCCTAGTCTTGGGACAAATGTTCTGTAAATAAAATGCTTTGGGACAAAGAAGAACTTAGACGACCAGAAATATATGTTTGTCTTCATATGGTAAATGACAACTATATCTGACTAACCCACCCATGTTTAGGTAAGGAAAGTAGAATAACTGTTTATATACATTTTATATAAATTGATTCTCTTTACAAATAAGGATTTCTGAAAATATTAACATATTACATAATTAATATAACTTATTAATTATTTATAGCAGCCCTCTAAAAGTTAACCGTTGGTCAATGGACATAACTGATCACAAATATAGGTTTATGAAGATAGATTCAAACCTGATATGAATGATACGTTATACATAAAACTCTAAAGGAGGATGAACTCAAAAATGGATGGGAACTACACTTGAAAATAAATATACAGCTCTGGCAAAAATTAAGAGACCACCACATCAAAACCCTGTCATGGACAGCCCAATCTCCAGACCTGAACCCCATTGAAAACCTCTGGAATGTAATCAAGAGGAAGATAGATAGTCACAAGCCATCAAACAAAGAAGAACTGATTAAATTTTTGCACCAGGAGCAGTGTGAAAGACTGGTGGAAAGCATGCCAAGACGCATGAAAGCTGTGATTAAAAATCATGGTTAATCCACAAAATATTGATTTCTGAACTTTTTCTGAGTTAAAACATTAGTATTGTTGTTTTTAAATTATTTTGAACTTGTTTTCTTTGCATTATTTGAGGTCTGAAAGCACTGGGGTTTTTTTTTTTATTTTGACCATTTCTCCTTGTCAGAAATTTTTTTTAAATGTATTGCTCAAAAATATACCTCTCAATCCAGCAGCCACTGAGCATTGATCAGTTACTCAAATTGCTGATCCGCACTCGTGCTCGCTGTTTTCCACAACCTTTGTTTTCACTGACTATTTTTTCTCCCCCCCCCCTTGCACCACTCTGCGTGTTTCCTGCAGCCACTGATCAGACGTACACCACTGATTAGCACCAGCACTTATTTTTGGCAAGGACTTTCTTTTGTCCCTGTCCATTTTTTCCCCCTTCCACCTTGCACCACATCCATGTGTCCATCCTGCGCACATCAGGAATAGATGTTAGTTCACCCTTTCCTGTACTTTCCGAACATTCGGTTCTGCTGGTAGGTTTGCCGTGTCCCCAATAAATGCCTAACCCCCACCCCCCTTCCGCTTTTTTCTATATTTTTTCTTTGGAATCCTTTTTGGTTAAAATTATAACATATTTACTATACCCAATGTAGTCCCACTTGTCCTTTGACGTCTAAATAAATATTTACCCATTGTTTGATGGTTCGGGTTTGACTTGCACATGTGCTCTATCAATACGTTATTATAGGTCCAAACATTGTAGGAGTCACTAATATGGTGGATTTAGGAATAATGTCGCGGTTGGGCAAGCCAGTGATTTTTACTGGCGTTTATTTTGCTGGTAGATGGATCTATTAAAATGATCTATCCCATAGGCTCTGGCAGTATGAATAAATTGTTTTTTGCTTTATACAGAACCAATTTGAATTTTATATGACGTTTCTGTGCCGGATAAACGGTGGGCATCTCTAATGGGATTGCACGTGCTGTCCTTTGAGATTGTTTGCGTTTCAAACACAGGAAGTGACGCATTAGTTCATGACACAATACCTGCGTTCCAAGAGCTGGAAATGATAGTCCCGGCGTCCGGAAACACGCGGGGGGTAAGGTGCGCACTAGTTGATTTAAGGCAAACATTTCTACGATAAGCATGCACCATGCATACAGCAGGATAGATGTCGATATTCCCCTGAAGATTCGACCTGATATGAAACGCATTGGGAGACACTATTCAACATAAAGGCTACTTGGCGAGGCTGTGAGCTGAACATGTTGCTGAGTTAGATGCCTCTTAAATCTCACTGAAGGATATGGCATCCACACCGGTCCCCAGATGAGTATAAAAAAAATGTTTTTTGATAAGTGAGAATTCACTAGGAGAATGAGATTGAGAGTATGCCATTAATCGATATATGATAAGACATTGCTATATTTCCCTAAGTGAGTTAATATATCATTGAGGAATACGGGAGATACATTGAATAGAGGTCCCAGGCTGTATGTTAGCAATTGTATGATTGCTGTGATAATACTGCCTTTTATAGATAACTGCTCAGTTTGATGTGCAATTGGCTTTTTGGATCAAAAATAAGGGGATTATGCCCCGAATGAGCAGAGTTGTTTTTATATATTTTGAAGGACCCTCTATATGAAGTTGAATGGTCTAATTGATGTAATCGATATCATAATATATATCTAGAGGTAACCTGAAAAGATGCCAGGGTATTGGACACGATAATTTATGTGTGGCATGGTACCTCTAATCAAGGTCTGCTTTATCCAAATGTTTGCAGACTTTCTCTCTGCTATTGTTGCAGCTTAGATGGCGGGAATTACTGCCTGGAGAACTGTTTAAATATTTCCCTTTTTTATTATTATTATTATTATTATTTATTTATATAGCACCATTGGTTCCATGGTGCTGTACATGAGAAGGGGTTACATACAAGTTACAGATATCACTTACAGTAGACAAACTTACAATGACAGACTGATACAGAGGGGCGAGGACCCTGCCCTTGCGGGCTTACATTCTGCAGGATTATGGGGAAGGAGATAGTAGGTTGGGGGTTTCTTCAGTCTCTATAGAAACCTTACCTGCTTTTTTGTCTGGGTTTGAGGACGTTTTTTCTGAGAGGGGATGTCAGGATTTGCATCTTCATCATGAATATGACTGTCCTGTTAATCTTAAAAATAGGTTAAACCGCACCCTATGTCCCTTATAGCCTTCCTAGGCCTGTGGACGCAAGTCCTTGCCAGGGGGCCAGCCCAGCTAAAAAGTCCAATCCATAATGTAAAAAAGAGGACAGCGCCACAACGGTCAGTGATAAGAAAAAACTTACAGCTTTAATCTGCCAACTGCGGCTTGATAAAGGTTTATACCGAAACGTCGCCGCAGTTGGCAGATTAAAGCTGTAAGTTTTTTCTTATCACTGACCGTTGTGGCGCTGTCCTCTTTTTTACATTATGGATTGTCCTGTTAATCTTGTCCCTGGAGCTAAACTGCCTAAGAACAGACTGTATAATCTTTCTGGTCCAGGCAGACAAGCCATGAAGGATTTAATTGCAGAAAGTCTGGAGAAGGGACACATCAGACCCTCATCTTCACCCGTGGCGGCATGGATTTTCTTCGTGAAGAAAGATGGCAGTCTACATCACTGTTTAGATTTCCAGAAATTAAAAATCAAATTACCATCTGAGATCCATACCCTCTTCCTCTGATTCCTAATCTGTTCAGCCAGATTGTGGGAGCTAAGGTGTTCTCTAAGTTGGATGTAAGAGGGGCCTACAACCTGGTTAGAATCAGAGAAGGGAATGAAGGGAATGAATAGAAAATGGCATTCAATACCCCTGAGGGTCATTTGAAAAGGCTGTTCATGCCTTTCGGACTGACCAATGCACCTGCGGTATTCGAGCATTTCATTAATGATATTTTCCATCATTTGGTGGGTAGGTTTGTGGTGGTCAATCTAGATGATATTTTGGTTTACTCACCTGATTAGAAGACACATTGGGGCATGTTAGACAGGTGCTGCAAATATTAAAAGATAACAAATTGTATGCCAAACCAAAAAAAATGTGGTTTCGCCGTCCAGGAGGTGTAGTCTCTGGGGTACCTGTCGTCATCTTCAGGTTTTCGTATGGATCCGGAGAAGATCCATGCTGTCCTTGATTGGGACCATCCCGAGAACCTGAAAGCTCTGCAACGTTTTCTCGGTTTTACTCATTTTTGCTGGAAATTCATCCAGAATTATTCATTAAATGTGAAATCCCTTACTGACTTGACGAAGAAGGGGTCTGACTTTTCCAAATGATTGAACGCTGCCCTGCAGGCTTTTTCCTCCCTAAAGAGCTGTTTCGCCACTACTCCTATACTTAGTCAACCAGAGGGTTCTCAACCCTTTGTTTTAGAGGTTGATGCATCGGAGTTGGGGGTTGGAACTGTGTTGTCTCCGGGTCCGAACCTAGGTAAATGGCATCCATGCACCATCTTTTCCAAAAAATAATTTCTTCGGCTGAGAGAAATTGTGACGTGGGTAATAGGGAGCTTTTGGCAATCAAGTTGGCATTTGAAGAATGGCGACATTGGTTGGGGGGCTGTTCATCCTATTACTGTTATGACTGACCATAAGAACTTGTCTTGTCACATCTTCAAATGGCTGAAGGTCTCATCCCTAGGCAGACTATATGGTCCCTGTTTTGTACTAAGTTCAATTTTGTTGTCACTTTTTTCCAGGGGTCAAAAATGTTAAAGCTGATGATTTGGCTCGGAGCTTCCCTGGTGGTGGTGACCATGAGGACCCTTTCCTAATTTTGTAGAAAGGGGTAGTCATTTCAGCATTATACCCTGAGCTGGAGGGAGAAGTGTTGGAGGCCCAGGGGGATGTCCCTGCCTCCTGCTTTTCAGGAAGGTTATTTGTACCACCAAATCTCTGCCACAAAGTAATAAAGGAACAGGTGCTTGTGGGTCATCCAGGTGGTAAGGCAACCATAGACCTCCTTTCTCATTGTTTCTGGTGGCCGGGGTTTGCATCGGGATGTGGTTGAACAGGTATCTGCTTGTAGTATAATATAAAAAATTGGAGTTTGGCTCAATAGGACTGGATTTTCCTTTTTTTATTTTTCAAGTAAAGTAAGACTGCTTAATGCAGCTTGCAGTTGGGAGTTGCCAGTGATATTTCCATTTCCCTGTTATGGCTTGGAACTATAGCATTTGGCTTTCTTCCTCTTTGGTGTTTGAAGGACATCTGTGTTTCTCTTTGAGTCTACTCAAGCTAAGTGTTCCCCCTATTTGTGTATCCCATCTGTCTTTAGTGGTAGTTGGGATTGACTATTGTCTATCCTGTCCTTCACTATCTAGGGCTTATCACCAGAGTCAGGCAGGGGTTAGGTATCCTGCTTGGTGATAGGTGCGAAACCTTTATATTGACAATTAATGCAGACAGAGTGACGTTAAATTTGCCTTGGAGTCTTCACTCCCCCATCCCTAGTGTTGGCTTCCCTTCCCCTTATCCCTTTGTGTTGCACTTAGTCTTTTCTACACTGTACATGACACAAAAAGTGTAAGTCTAAGTGGAGGAAGATGTGGACGTGTCAGTATGGGTGGAAGAGGCAAAGGATGAATAATCCAACTTTTTGTTTTGATTTTATTTTTTGTATTTTTTTACTTTTCTTATGGTTTTTTAAGTTTTTTTTATGTAACTCACTTAAACCAACCTATAATTTACAAAACTAAAACTAGCTATCTAGAACCACGAGCTGTAGGTCCAAGTGGAGGAATAGGTGGATGTGGCTGGTGGAAGAGGCAAGGGAGGAGTAATCCAACACTGTTTCTTTTTTCTTAGGGGACTGACTTCAAAGAATAAAGAATGAACCTAAAATTAACTAACAAGCTACAAACAACCACGGCAGCTGACTTAAAACAATCTAAAATTTACAAAACTAAAACTAGCTATTTCGAACAGTGAAGTGTAGGTCCAAGTGGAGGAAGAGGTGGATATGGCAGATGTATGAGCCAAGGTGAGGTGTAATCCAACACTGTTTTTCTTTTATTTAGGTAATTGACTTCAAAGAATATAGAATGAACCCAAGATAATCTAATAAGCTACAACCAGGGGGCGGAGGTCCAAATGGAGGAGGAGGTGGACGACGTGGATGTGACAGTTTAGGTGGAAGAGGCAGAGGAGGAGGTAGCCAACATAGTTCATTAGGTTTTTATTTGAGGAGGAGGCGCCCATATTAAACAAATGGCAAATAGGGTAAAAGACTGGCTGGGTGCAGCTTTTATAGTTGTCTAGTCATCCAAAGGTATGGACAAGTCCTGAGTAGGGTTGAGCGACTTTTATTTTTATAGGATCGGGTCGGGTTTCACGAAACCCGACTTTCTCAAAAGTCAGGTCGAGCGAAATCAGCCGATCCTATAAAAATGTCGGGGTCGGGGTCGGCCGAAACACGAAACCCAATGCAGTGCAATGGGATACTATGGTTCCCAGGGTCTGAAGGAGAGGAAACTCTCCTTCAGGCCCTGGGATCCATATTAATGTGTAAAATAAAGAATTAAAATAAAAAATATTGATATACTCACCCGTCCGGAGGCCCCTGGATATCACCGCTGGTAACCGGCAGCCTTCTTTGCTTAAAAAGAGCGCGTTCAGGGCCTTCCATGACGTCACGGCTTCTGATTGGTCGCGTGCCGCTCATGTGACCGCCACGTGACCAATCACAAGCCGTGACGTAATTCTCAGGTCCTAAATTCCTAATTCTAGGAATTTAGGACCTGAGAATTACGTCACGGCTTGTGATTGGTCGCGTGGCGGTCACATGGGTGGCTGCGACCAATCACAAGCCGTGACGTCATCTAAGGCCCTGAACGCGCTCATTCTTAGGAAGGAAGGCTGCCGGAAAGAAGCCGAGGGTGAGTATATTCCTATTAGGTATATACTCACCCTCGGACGCGCCCTGCTTCTTTCCGGCAGCCTTTCTTCTTAAGAATGAGCGCGTGAAGGGCCTTAGATGACGTCATGGCTTGTGATTGGTCGCGGCCGCCCATGTGACCGCCACGCGACCAATCACAAGCCGTGACGTAATTCTCAGGTCCTAAATTCCTAGAATGAGGAATTTAGGACCTGACAATTATCTCACGGCTTGTGATTGGTCGCGTGGCGGTCACATGAGCGGCACGCGACCAATCAGAAGCCGTGACGTCATGGAAGGCCGTAAACGCGCTCATTTTATGCAAAGAAGGCTGCCGGTTACCAGCGGCGATGTCCAGGGGCCTCCAGAGAGGTGAGTATATCAATATTTTTTATTTTAATTCTTTATTTTACACTTAAATGTGGATTCCGATACCGATTTCCGATATCGCAAACATATCGGAACTCGGTATCGGAATTCCGATACCAGATTCAGAAGATCGCAGACCTCATGGCCGACCCCACACAGGGGTCGGGTTTCATGAAACCCGACTTTGCCAAAAGTCGGCGACTTCTGAAAATGGCCGACCCGTTTCGCTCAACCCTAGTCCTGAGGGATCCATGCCTGGTTTATTTTAAGGAATGTTAGTTTTCCCACATTGGATGTGGACAGGTGTAGGCGCCTGTCTGTGATTACACCCCCTGCCGTGTTAAACACACGTTCTGACAGTACACTTGCCACAGGGCTGGCCAGCACCTCCAAGGCTTAACGGTCAAGCTAAGGCCATGTGTCCAATTTGAAGACCCAGAAGTAGTGTTGAGCGATACCGTCCGATACTTGAAAGTATCGGTATCGGAAAGTATCGGCCGATACCGGCAAAGTATCGGATCTAATCCGATACCGATACCCGATACCAATACAAGTCAATGGGACTCAAGTATCGGACGGTATCCCTGATGGTTCCCAGGGTCTGAAGGAGAGGAAACTCTCCTTCAGGCCCTGGGATCCATATTAATGTGTAAAAGAAAGAATTAAAATAAAAAATATTGCTATACTCACCTCTCCGACGCAGCCTGGACCTTACCGAGGGAACCGGCAGCGTTCTTTGCTTAAAATGCACGCGTTTACTGCCTTCCGTGACGTCACGGCTTGTGATTGGTCGCGTGCCGCCCATGTGGCCGCGACGCGACCAATCACAGCAAGCCGTGACGTAATTTTCAGGTCCTGAATGCCTAATTCTGCATTCAGGACCTGAAAATTACGTCACGGCTTGCTGTGAATGGTCGCGTCGCGGTCACATGGGCGGCACGCAACCAATCACAAGCCGTGACGTAATTTTAAAATGTGCGCGTTTCCTGCCTCCCGTGACGTCACGGCTTGTGATTGGTCGCGTCGCCCATGTGACCGCGACGCGACCAATCACAAGCCGTAACGTAATTTTAAAATCCTGAATGCCTAGAATTAGGCATTCAGGACTTGAAAATTACGTCACGGCTTGCTGTGATTGGTCGCGTCGCGGCCACATGGGCGGCACGCGACCAATCACAAGCCGTGACGTCACGGAAGGCAGTAAACGCGCGCATTTTAAGCAAAGAACGCTGCCGATTCCCTCGGTAAGGTCCAGGCTGCGTCGGAGAGGTGAGTATTGCAATATTTTTTATTTTAATTCTTTCTTTTACACATTAATGTTGTTTCGATACCGATACCCGATACCACGAAAGTATCGGATCTCGGTATCGGAATTCCAATACCCGCAAGTATGGGCCGATACCCGATACTTGCGGTATCGGAATGCTCAACACTACCCAGAAGTTAAACGTGGCAGACCCGTCTGTTAGTACAGGGAGATGTGTGGACACGTACTCTTCCACCATTTTGTTATAACACTGCCTTCTGCTCATACGGACTGTATCAGATGGTGGGGTCTGATGTGGTGTGCTCATAAAGTTTTAGCACATTTTGGCCATGGTAACCCTGCCTTCTGCGGTGCTGGTTGTGTCCCAGCTGCATTGGCAAATTTCTCCTCTGTGCTTGCATTCATGCATTTTTCAAATCCTCTCCAGTAGGGTTGAGCGAAACGGATCGGACAAATTCAAAAATCGCCGACTTTCAGCAAAGTCGGGTTACCCGACCCGATCTAGTGTGGGATCAGCCATGAGGTCACCAATCTGCGCTCAAAACTCACGTTTCATATTACGCTTTCAGCGCCATTTTTCAGCCAAAGAAGGAGGGCGCAAAGTGTGGGCAGCGTGATGACATAGGTCTCGGTCCCCACCATCTTAGGCTAGGGTCACATTGCGTTATGTGACCGCGTTTAACGGACTACGTTACACCGCGGCATAATGCGGTGTTAACGTAGTCCGTTAACGCCGCCATAGCCTGTAATGGTGAACGCGTCGCTAGCGCCCGCCCACATTGGGCGTGCGCTAGCGATGTGCCATCATTTGAGTGACGGCCCGCGAACGCTGCTTGCAGCATTCGCGGTCCGTTCCTCGCTAGCGCAGATCGGGGATCTGCGCTAGCGGGATCGGCTAACGCGATCCCTTTTGGGACATTGCGTTAGCGCAGTCCGTAGCGCTATGCGCTAAACGGACTGCCTTAACGCAATGTGACCCTAGCCTTAGAGAAGGGCATGACAGTGATTGGCTTGCTTTCTGCAGCATGACAGGGGCTATAAAGGGATGTGCACGCCGACCGCCATCTTACTTCTGCCAATCTTAGCATAGGGAGAGGTTGCTGCAGCTTCATCAGAAGAAGGGATATAGTTAGGGAGGGAAGATTAGCCCTCAAACTGCTTGTGCTGTAGCGATTTCTACTGTCCAACACCACCTTTTTTGTGCAGGGACAGTGAAGGCTATATTTTTGTGCATCAGCTCTGTAGCTTCTTAGGCTGCCTTATTAGGCTCCCTGATAGCTGCATTGCTGTTTGCATGCTGCTGTGCAAACCAACTGCTTTTTTAAAAGCAAAAATCCTGTTGCTCCTTTCTGCACAGTTATCTTGTTTATTTGTCCACACTTTTGTCCACACTTTTGTTTATTTGTCCACACTGCACCAGTGATTCAGCAGCTGCTCAGTGCGGACTTTTTTTCCTTTTGGTGTGGATATACTTCAGTCCTGTTAGTTTGTCCTATGTCAGCCAGCCACTTTCTGCCACTTAGATTGCATTGTTATATACACTGGGCCTGAGTTTTGGTTCAGTCTTCCAGAAAAAAAGTGAGATTCAAATACTCACAAAGTGGATATACTTCAGTCCTGTTAGTCTGTTGTATATCAGCCAGCCACTTTCTGCCACTTACATTGTGTTGTTTTATGCACAGGGCCTGAGTTTTGGTTCAGTCTCCCCAAAAGAAGGGAGATTTAAATTCTCAACAAGTTTATATACACCTTCTACGTTGTTTTACAGTACCATATAACGGTTGTTATTTTGGTTAGATTTTCCAAAAAATGAGGAAGTCTGGTGGAAGAGCCCATGGGCAGTGGTTGCCAGCTGGTACTGATGGTGGTGGTGGTGGTGGTGCATCTGGTGGTAGTGGCAAAAGCACAATAGCACCTAAGGCTGGAGGTGTTGAGCCAGCGTCATTTTCTGGCTACACAAGGCCTTGAAGGCTCCCTTATCTGGGAGTAGGAAAACAGCTTTTAAATCTGGAGCAGCAGGAAAAAGTTTTGGCTTTCCTTGCTAACTCAGCCTCTCGCTCTTTCGCCTCCTCTTCAGAAAGTTCCAAATATAAAAGCAGCGAGTCGTCAGTGGATGCTCCCGGTCAGGAACAAGACGTTTCCTTGTGTCCTTCACCCAAACCAAAAGTGAAGGATGGGTCAGGCGACAGTACAGGTTACTCCATGGAGCTCTTTACACATACCGTGCCTGGGTTAGAAAGGGAAATTGTTAACTGCCAATTACAAGATGAATCAGACATGGAGTGCACTGATGCACAGCCACAGCTAGATTATGCTGTTCCATTGACTCAGATCACTACATTGCCCTCGCAGTGTACTGAGCCAGAATCTGACCCTGATGAGACTATGGTGCCCCGTCCCGAACGCTATAGCACCTTACACGGTAACACAGAGGAAGGTGCACATGACTTTGAAGAGGAGGTGATAGATGACCCAGTTGTTGACCCAGATTGGCAACCATTGGGGGAAGAGGGTGCCACTGCCAGTAGCTCAGAAGCGGAGGAGGATGATCGGCAGCAGCCATCTACATCGCAACAGCTGTCATCTGGCAGGCCCGTATCAGGCCAAAAACGTTTGTCAAAAACAAAAACAGTTTTAGGACAGTGTGGCCATCCAGTGAAAGTAGCACAGCGTGCAATGCCTGAAAATGTATTCCATAGTAGGAACAGTGTAGTGTGGCAATTTTTTAACCAAGATCCGAATGATCAGTCAAAAGTTATCTGTAAGAAATGCTCAAAGACCTTTAGCAGAGGGAAGAATCTTCAAAATTTAAATACAACGTGCATGCTTAGACATTTAACCAGCATGCACTTGCAAGCCTGGACTAACTACCAAACGTCCCGTACCGTTGGTGCACCTGCTCAGAATGAAGGTAGTCAGCAACGCTACATTGCTTCCCTCACTGTAAGCCCACCAGTTAGGACACCACCAGCAGCAAATGTGGAGGTATCGTCGCAAGGCCAAAGCAGTCAGGGAATCACAAGGTTATTGGTAGAAAACACTGTATGTAGGCCAACATCAAGAATACCATCACCAACCCTCTCTCAATCCGCCATGTCCACCACCACCACCGCTAGTTCTACCATATGCAGCTCTCCAGTCCAGCTCACCCTACAAGAGACTCTCGTTAGGAAAAGAAAGTACTTATCCTCTCATCCGCGTACACAGGGTTTGAACGCCCACATTGCTATACTAATCTCATTAGAGATGATGCCCTACCAGTTGGGTGAAAGCAAAGCTTTCAAAGACCTGATGGCCTACGCAGTACCATGCTATGACCTACCCAGTTGGCACTTCTTTGTGAGAAAAGCCATCCCAGCCCTCTACCAGCATGTCAAGGACCGCATTGTCCATGCACTGAGGCAATCAGTCAGTGGAAAGGTGCACCTCACAACAGATGCATGAACCAGTAGGCATGGCCAGGGACGTTACGTGTCAATCACGGTGCACTGGGTTAATGTGGTGGATGCAGGGTCCACAGGGGACAGCCATAGTGGGACAGTTCTGCCTAGCCCACGGTCTAGGAAACAGTTGGCTGTAGGCGTTCGCCACCCCTCCTCCTCCTCCTCCAGAAGCGAAACCTCGTCCACAGAGCGCAGTCACACGACCACTCCATCCGCAGCTGCCAGTGTTGCACACGAGGTGTCCCATTATCAAACAACTAGTGGTAAGCGTCAGCAGGCTGTGTTACAAATGAAGTGTTTGGGCGACAACAGACACACTGCGGAAGTACTGGCTGAGTACTTGCAGCAACAAACTCAGTCATGGCTGGGCAGTGTACATCTTGAGGCAGGCAAGGTAGTCAGTGATAACGGAAGGAATTTTATGGCTGCCATAGCCCTTTCAGAACTGAAACACATACCTTGCCTGGCTCACACCTTGAACCTGGTGGTGCAGAGTTACCAGCCCTGCTCCTGAAGGTGCGAAGAATTTAGTCGCACATCTGACAGTCGGCCGTACACTCCAGCCATATGCTGAACCATCAGCGATCGCTGTGTCTTCCCCAGCACCGCCTAATAATCGACATTGCAACAAGGTGGAACTCCACACTGCACATGGTTCAGAGGCTGTGCGAACAGAGGCATGCTGTAATTAATTTGTGGGAGGATACACATACACGGGCAGGCACTTGGATGGCAGACATGGAGTTGTCTGGTGTGCAGTGGTCGAAGCTACAAGACCTCTGTCAAGTCCTTCAGTGTTTTAAGGAATGCACACGGCTGGTAAGTGCAGATGATGCCATCATAAGCATGAGCATCCCATTAATGCGTCTGCTGATGCAAAGTTTGACGCACATTAAGGAGCAGGCGTCTGCAACCGAGGAAGAGGGAAGCCTTGATGACAGTCAGCCATTGTCTGCTCAGGGAACTCTCCTGGACGAGGTGGCGGACAAAGAGGAGGAGGAGGATGATGGGGATGAATATTTATGGGAGGAGGATGCTTCTCAGGGGGCAATAGAAACTGGTGGCGTTGCAAGGTCAGGTACAAGGTTTTTGCGGGACACAAGTGATGCTGATTTGCAAGAAATTGCTCCTTAACCCAGCGCAAGCAGTGAATTACACACGTGGAACATTGCCCCACATGGCTGAGTATGCCTTGCGTATCCTAAAAAGGGACCCCCGCATTATCAAAATGATGACCGATGACAATTACTGGTTGGCCTGCCTCCTGGATCCACGATATAAAGGAAAATTACAAAATATCATGCCACATGAGAACCTTGAGCAAATATTGGCTACCAAACAAGCAAATCTTGTAGACCGTTTGGTTCAGGCATTTCCAGCACACAGCGGCGGTGATGATTCTCACACGAGCCGTAGGGGGCAACATGGCAGAGGTGTTAGAAGTGCACAAATCTGAAGTGGCATTGGACAGAGGGGTTTTATGACCAGGTTGTGGAGTGATTTCACAATGACCGCTGACACGACAGGTACTGCTGCATTGATTCAATGTGACAGGAGACAGCATTCGTCCAGTATGGTAACTAACTACTTTTCCTCCCTTATCGATGTTCTCCCTCACAGTCATTCCCCTTTGATTACTGGGCATCTAAAATAGACACCTGGCCTGAATTGGCAGAATATGCATTACAGGAGCTCGCTTGCCCTGCTGCTAGTGTGCTATCAGAAATAGTCTTCAGTGCTGCTGGTTCAATACTGACCGAAAAAAGGACACGTCTGGCTACCTAAAATGTTGATGATCTAACCTTCATTAAAATGAACCAATCATGGATTTCAAATTATTTTGCCCCACCTTCCCCTGCTGACACTTGGCTTGCCTGAAAAATGTCTTGCTTTTGGCCTCCTCTTACTGACTTCTCCAATTCCTCCATTTGCAGCTGCTGAATGTCCACCATAGGCTAATTTAATACCTCCCTAAATGGGCTGACTCCGCCCACAGGGCCGTAGTCACCACCTGGCGCAAGCACCCGTGCGAGTGCCGTTTGCCTGGACAGGTGGGTGGGCCCACTCTTGGGCGACGGCACAGGCACAGGGTCCCTCATAGTACAATGAAGTGTCTCTGATGGTGGTGGTGCACAACCAACGTCAGACACACCGACGTAATATGAGGGGCCCTGGGCCAGTACCACCGCCCACGAGAGAGTGTTCCCCCCAGCTCGAACAGTGCTCTACCACTTGCAATACTTACCTCTCCCTGCTCCACCACTGTGTAGTATGTGCTGTTAAATCCTTCAATGGCACTGCCAATACAAATTTGTTGAAATGATAGATGATACTTAAAATATACAGAGGCCCTGGCCTCCATTTAGACCAGTTAATACTTTGCGCCTACTACCACTGTCTGCAACTCAGCAGAGGAGCCCACCCCTGTACCTAGCAATGCCACCTGTTTATTTATGAACAATTTTTTGGCAGACATTTAGCCCACTTTATTATTTGGGCCTATTAACTTAGTCTGCTACTCATTACAGTTTTCCTCCACTGAACAAAGCAATGCCACCTGTTTAGTCCTGTTACCACATTTGAACTGCATTTAGCCTACTTTATTATTTGGGCCTACTAACTGTGTCTGCCACTCATTACAGTTTTCCTCCGCTGAACAAAGCAATACCGCCTGTTTAGTCCTGTTACCAATTTTGAACTGCATTTAGCCTACTTTATTATTTGGGCCTATATCTGTGTTTCCTCCTCATCCTGCCCATTGCCACTGCTAGATGAGTCTGCTGGTACATTGACCCAGACCACTACATTCCCCTTGCACTCTACACACCCAGAATCTGACCCTGCTGAAAGTCAGGTTCCCCTTCCCGCATACTATACCACCTTGTACGGGGACAAAGAAGAAGGTGCAGATGAAAGTGTAGGTTCCTTCATCAGGTGCGGGGCATACTCATTGGCGACGTCACTGGCACAGGGCCCCTCATAGTATGCAAAAGTGTCTCTGCCAGTGGGAGGCGCCACCCGCCGTCAAACACACCGCCATACTATGAGGGGCCCTGTGCCAGTGCCAACGAGTGGGCCCCCCCTGCTTGTTCAGGATCACAGCACTTGCAAAGTTGAAATACTTACCTCTCCCTGCTCCACCGCTGTGATGTATTCCGCGTTTCCTGGGCCCACGAAAATCTTGAGCCAGCCCTACCTCCCCACAACTTAGCCAATTGACCCCCAGTTTTCAATGCCTAACTATTATTGTAAAGTAAATTAAGATTGAGAAGCTTAAGTAATAAGAATTGATGTTTTTGGCATTAAAATGGGCACTGTAGGTGTTTTCCTGTCCTCCACTCACTGCCGACTTTGATTCCCCATTGACTTGCATTGGGTTTCGTGTTTCAGTCGGCCCCCGACTTTTTGCAATAATCGGCCGATTTCACCCGACCCGACTTTTGACAAAGTCGGGTTTCACGAAACCCGACTCGATCAGAAAAAAGTAAAAGTTGCTCAACTCTACTCTCCAGTGATGGAAGTAATAATGCCTTGTAGCGGGGAACCAGCAGGGTGGCCACCCATCAAAACCAAGACAATATAATGGGGTCTTAGTGAAAGGAAAACCAAACAAAAAAATAAAATGGAAAAAGAACCCCTTAAAAAATAACTTTTACTAATATTTATAAAAATGCCAAATATACCAAGAAATCTTCTTCTAATAAAAAAGGAATTTTAGAGGGTCTGGTACTGATAGTCCCAGAGAAATTATCCACTGGGATAGAAAACACAAAAATAGCACATTGGAAAAGTATAGGGAAGATAGATTGTGCATCACCCTATATGTATCTCTTACTTACAGCAGAGATTGGCACCCTGGGTAGCGAAGAGAGAGAGAGAGGATTCAAAAAGATATAAATAAACTGGAGCAATGGGCAGTAACTAACAGAATGATTTTAACAGGAAAAAATGCAAAGTACTACATCTGGGCAATAAAAATTAAAAGAAGCATATACAGAATGGGAGGAATATGGCTAATCAACAACACATGTGAAAAAGACTTGGATAAACTAATAGATCACAGACTGAACATGAATCAACAGTGTGATGCAGCAGCAAAAAAGGCAAATATAATTCTGGGATGTATTAACAGAAACATACAGTCTAGATCACGTGAAGTCGTTATTGCCCTCTACTCCTCTTTGGTCGGACCTCATCTGGAATACTGTGCCAGTTTTGGGCACCACATTTTAAAAAAGACATTGTTACACCCGGTCCGGTACCTGTACCTTCACGGGGTCCCCATCGGCACTTCCGCTCTGTGCCGGCTCCATGCTGTCCTGACAGGGCCTCTGCTTCCCCTCCCTCCTCTGCTTCTTGGCATGCAGCCAGCTGGTCCTTGGGCTGTGTGCTTAGGTCGCGCGTGCACTCACTCCTGGTCTCTTAAAGAGACAGCGCTCATTTTCCAAAGGGTGCTTCTGACCAATTGGGTGTCAATGATTACTATTTCTAGCCCCTCTACCATAGGGAGGGTGCCGGAGCAACAAGTATCCTCAGTTGCTAACTTCCAGTTCCTGCTAGCATGTGCTTATGTTTCTGAAGTCTTTGTCAGTGCTCTGCTTACACTGTTTGTCTCCACATACTATCTGCTATACGTTACCTGGCTTTCCTGGCCGATCTCCAATCTGCTTAATCCAGTTCCGTCTCGTCCCACCATTCTGTCATCTGAACCTCAGGACAACATCAGTACCGCTGGAACCAGCTTCTACCCGTACCCCTGGTACCCACTGGTTAGCTCTACGTCACCCGCTAACCCTGCTTGTCCATCTGTCCCGCTGGGTCAGCTGCCACGAGTCTGGGGTCTAACTGGAGGTAGCACCCGTGTCCCCCACGTATCCCATTCTGACTCTGTTCAAGGGGTCTTACCACGGGTGTCTGGGGCTCATGTAGTCACGCCCCCTTCAGAGCCCCCAGACCGTGGTCCAGAGGTTCCACGTTTAATTACAATAAAACAAATGTGAACTTCACCATCTGTGCCTCCGTTTCCATTAGTTACAGATTGCTCCGGCCATGGAACCCTATGGATCCCAGATACCACCGGCCGTGGAGCTATGTCAAGAGGTTTCCCCTCTGAGGAGTCAACAGGACAAGATCACAACCTTTCTGCACAACTTGTCTACTCGAATGGCTACCCTGGTCTCTTCAACTGCACCTGCCTCTGCCACTGGCATCCAGGTATCTTACTGCACAGCAAGTAAAGATCCTCGCCTAGCAGCTCCCACCTGCTTCCGTGGCAATCCTGTTCAGTGTCAGGGTTTCATTAATCAGTGCACACTGCAATTTGAACTCCTGGGGCATATGTTTGCTTCTGATAGGGCTAAGGTGGGATTCATTATATCTCATGTCATGGTTCTCAATGGCAAGAGACCGTAGTAAAGCATACAAAAGGACTAGCTCTTGGAAGATGGGAACTCGAGCTGACTGTGAGCTAAACCTACCGCACAACTAACAGTGGCCGGGTAGCGTGCCTACGTTTTATCCCTAGACACCCAGCGCCAGCCGGAGGACTGACTGACCCTAGCAGAGGAAAATACAGACCTGGCTTACCTCTAGAGAAATTTTCCCCAAAAGGCAGACAGTAGCCCCCACATATATTGTCGGTGATTATAGAGGAAATTGACATACGAAGTATGAAGATAGGTTTAGCAAATTGAGGTCTGCTTACTAGATAGTAGGAAGACAGAAAAGGGAACTTCACAGTCAGCTGAAAACCCTTTCAAAACACCATCCTGAAATTACTTTAAGACTCTAATATCAACTCATGACACCAGAGTGGCAATTTCAGCTCACAAGAGCTTCCAGCCTCAGAAATATTCAAACACAGAGAACTGGAACAAAAATGCAAAAACAATCTTAGGACTACAAGTCCAACTTAGCTGATAGTAGTCTAGGAGCAGGAACATGCAACAGAAAGGCTTCTGGTAACATTGTTGGCCGGCATAGAAATGATTGAGGAGCAAGGCTAAATAGAAACTCCCACATCCTGATGGAAACAGGTGAACAGAGGAGATGAAGCACACAAGTTCAGTACCACCAGTAACCACCGGGGGAGCCCAGAAACCAAATTCACAACAGTACCCCCCCCTCAAGGAGGGGGCACCGAACCCTCACCAGAACCACCAGGGCGATCAGGATGAGCCCTATGAAAGGCACGGACCAAATCGGAGGCATGAACATCAGAGGCTGTCACCCAAGAATTATCCTCCTGACCGTAGCCCTTCCACTTGACCAAATACTGAAGTCTCCATCTGGAAACACGGGAGTCCAAGATCTTCTCGACAACGTACTCCAACTCACCCTCAACCAACACCGGAGCAGGAGGCTCAACGGAAGGCACAACCGGTACCTCATACCTGCGCAACAATGACCGATGGAAGACATTATGAATAGAAAAAGATGCAGGGAGGTCCAAACGAAAGGACACAGGGTTAAGAATCTCCAATATCTTGTACGGGCCGATGAACCGAGGCTTAAACTTAGGAGAAGAAACCTTCATAGGGACAAAACGAGAAGACAACCACACCAAGTCCCCAACACAAAGACGAGGACCAGCACGACGACGGCGGTTGGCAAACTGCTGAGTCTTCTCCTGGGACAACTTCAAATTGTCCACCACATGCCCCCAAATCTGATGCAACCTCTCCACCACAGCATCCACTCCAGGACAATCCGAAGACTCCACCTGACCGGAAGAGAAACGAGGATGAAACCCCGAATTACAGAAGAAAGGAGAAACCAAGGTGGCAGAACTAGCCCGGTTATTGAGGGCAAACTCCGCCAAGGGCAAAAAGGCAACCCAATCATCCTGATCCGCAGACACAAAACACCTCAAATAAGTCTCCAAGGTCTGATTAGTTCGCTCGGTCTGGACATTAGTCTGAGGATGGAAAGCAGACGAAAAAGACAAATCAATGCCCATCCTAGCACAGAACGCTGGCCAAAATCTAGACACGAATTGGGTTCCCCTGTCAGAAACGATATTCTCCGGAATACCATGCAAGCGAACCACATTTTGAAAAAACAGAGGAACCAGCTCGGATGAGGAAGGCAATTTAGGCAAGGGGACCAAATGGACCATCTTAGAGAAACGGTCACACACCACCCAGATGACAGACATCTTCTGAGAAACAGGGAGATCAGAAATAAAATCCATGGAGATGTGAGTCCAAGGCCTCTTCGGAATAGGCAAAGATAACAACAATCCACTAGCCCGAGAACAACAAGGCTTGGCCCGAGTACAAACATCACAAGACTGCACAAAACCTCGCACATCTCGCGACAGGGAAGGCCACCAGAAGGACCTAGCCACCAAATCCCTGGTACCAAAGATTCCAGGATGACCAGCTAACGCAGAAGAATGGACCTCCGAGATGACTCTACTGGTCCAATCATCCGGAACAAACAGTCTACCAGGCGGGCAACGATCAGGTCTATCCGCCTGAAACTCCTGCAAGACCCGTCGCAAGTCTGGGGAAACAGCAGATAATATCACTCCATCCTTAAGGATACCTGTAGGTTCAGAATTACCAGGGGAATCAGGTTCAAAACTCCTAGAAAGGGCATCCGCCTTCACATTTTTAGAACCCGGTAGGTAAGAAACCACAAAATTAAACCGAGAGAAAAATAACGACCAGCGCGCCTGTCTAGGATTCAGGCGCCTGGCAGACTCAAGATAAATCAAATTCTTGTGGTCGGTCAATACCACCACCTGATGTCTAGCCCCCTCAAGCCAATGACGCCACTCCTCAAAAGCCCACTTCATAGCCAAGAGCTCCCGATTACCAATATCATAATTTCGCTCAGCGGGCAAAAATTTACGAGAAAAGAACGCGCAAGGTCTCATCACGGAGCAGTCGGAACTTTTCTGCGACAAAACCGCCCCAGCTCCGATTTCTGAAGCGTCGACCTCAACCTGAAAAGGAAGAGTAACATCAGGCTGACGCAATACAGGGGCGGAAGAAAAGCGGCGCTTAAGCTCCCGAAAGGCCTCCACAGCAGCAGGGGACCAATCAGCAACATCAGCACCCTTCTAGGTCAAATCAGTCAACGGCTTAGCAACATCAGAAAAACCAGTTATAAATCGACGATAAAAATTAGCAAAGCCCAAAAACTTCTGAAGGCTCTTAAGAGAAGAGGGTTGCGTCCAATCACAAATAGCCTGAACCTTGACAGGGTCCATCTCAATGGAAGAGGGGGAAAAAATGTACCCCAAAAACGAAATCTTTTGAACCCCAAAAACACACTTAGAACCCTTTACACACAAGGAATTAGAGCGCAAAATCTGAAAAACCCTCCTGACCTGTTGGACATGAGAGTCCCAGTCATCCGAAAAAATCAAAATATCATCCAGATACACAATCATAAATGTATCCAAATATTCACGGAAAATGTCATGCATAAAAGACTGAAAGACTGAAGGGGCATTTGAAAGACCAAAAGGCATTACTAAATACTCAAAATGGCCCTCAGGCGTATTAAATGCGGTTTTCCACTCATCCCCCTGCTTAATTCGCACTAAATTATACGCCCCACAAAGATCAATCTTAGAGAACCACTTGGCCCCCTTTATTCGAGCAAACAAATCAGTAAGCAGTGGCAAAGGATACTGATATTTAACCGTGATTTTATTCAAAAGCCGATAATCAATACACGGCCTCAAAGAGCCATCTTTTTTAGATACAAAGAAAAAACCGGCTCCTAAGGGAGATGACGAAGGATGAATATGTCCCTTTTCCAAGGACTCCTTAATATATTCCCGCATAGCAGCATGTTCAGGCACAGATAGATTAAATAAACGACCCTTTGGAAACTTACTGCCCGGAATCAGATCTATAGTACAATCGCAATCTCTGTGCGGAGGTAGTGAACCAAGTTTAGGCTCCTCAAAAACGTCACGATAATCAGATAAAAATTCCGGAATCTCAGAGGGAATAGATGACGAAATGGAAACCACAGGTACGTCCCCATGAGTCCCCTGACATCCCCAGCTTAACACAGACATTGCTTTCCAGTCGAGGACTGGGTTATGAGATTGCAGCCATGGCAATCCAAGCACCAACACATCATGTAGATTATACAACACAAGGAAGCGAATAATCTCCTGGTGATCCGGATTAATACGCATAGTTACTTGTGTCCAGTATTGTGGTTTATTACTAGCCAATGGCGTGGAGTCAATACCCTTCAGAGGTATAGGAACTTCCAGAGGCTCTAAATTAAACCCACAGCGTTTGGCAAAGGACCAATCCATAAGACTCAAAGCGGCGCCAGAGTCGACATAGGCGTCCGCGGTAATAGACGATAAAGAGCAAATCAGGGTCACAGATAGAATAAACTTAGACTGTAAAGTGCCAATTGAAACAGACTTATCAACCTTCTTAGTACGTTTAGAGCATGCTGATATAACATGAGTTGAATCACCACAATAGAAGCATAACCCATTTTTTCACCTAAAATTCTGTCATTCGCTTCTGGACAGAATTCTATCACATTGCATAATCTCTGGCGCCTTCTCAGTAGACACCACCAAATGGTGCACAGGTTTGCGCTCCCGCAAACGCCGATCAATCTGAAAAGCCATTGTCATGGACTCATTCAGACCTGTAGGCACAGGGAACCCCACCATAACATCTTTAATGGCATCAGAGAGACCCTCTCTGAAATTCGCCGCCAGGGCGCACTCATTCCACTGAGTAAGCACAGACCACTTACGAAATTTTTGGCAGTATATTTCAGCCTCATCTTGCCCTTGAGACAGGGCCATCAAGGCTTTTTCAGCCTGAATCTCTAAATGAGGTTCCTCATAAAGCAACCCCAAAGCCAGGAAAAACGCATCCACATTGAGCAACGCAGGATCCCCTGGTGCCAAAGCAAATGCCCAATCCTGAGGGTCGCCCCGGAGCAAGGAAATTACAATCCTGACCTGCTGTGCAGGATCTCCAGCGGAGCGAGATCTCAGAGACAAAAATAATTTACAATTATGTTTGAAATTCTGGAAGCGAGATCTATCCCCGGAGAAAAATTCAGGTAAAGGAATTCTAGGTTCAGATATAGGAGCATGAATTACAAAATCCTGTAAACTTTGAACCTTCATAGCGAGATTATTCAAACCTGTAGCTAAACTCTGAGGATCCATTTTAATCAGGTGAAATCAGAACCATTCAAGGATTAGAAGGAGAGAGAGACGAAGGCTGCAGTAAGCAGAGATGCAAGTGAATCAACTAATGAGCAAACTCAGAAAAAAAAAAAAAAAAAATTCTCTGCAGACTTCTTTTCTCTCCTTTCTTCTGCCAATTATTTTAACCCTTGGCCGGCCAAACTGTCATGGTTCTCAATGGCAAGAGACCGTAGTAAAGCATACAAAAGGACTAGCTCTTGGAAGATGGGAACTCGAGCTGACTGTGAGCTAAACCTACCGCACAACTAACAGTGGCCGGGTAGCGTGCCTACGTTTTATCCCTAGACGCCCAGCGCCAGCCTGAGGACTGACTGACCCTAGCAGAGGAAAATACAGACCTGGCTTACCTCTAGAGAAATTTTCCCCAAAAGGCAGACAGTAGCCCCCACATATATTGTCGGTGATTATAGAGGAAATTGACATACGAAGTATGAAGATAGGTTTAGCAAATTGAGGTCCGCTTACTAGATAGTAGGAAGACAGAAAAGGGAACTTCACAGTCAGCTGAAAACCCTTTCAAAACACCATCCTGAAATTACTTTAAGACTCTAATATCAACTCATGACACCAGAGTGGCAATTTCAGCTCACAAGAGCTTCCAGCCTCAGAAATATTCAAACACAGAGAACTGGAACAAAAATGCAAAAACAATCTTAGGACTACAAGTCCAACTTAGCTGATAGTAGTCTAGGAGCAGGAACATGCAACAGAAAGGCTTCTGGTAACATTGTTGGCCGGCATAGAAATGATTGAGGAGCAAGGCTAAATAGAAACTCCCACATCCTGATGGAAACAGGTGAACAGAGGAGATGAAGCACACAAGTTCAGTACCACCAGTAACCACCGGGGGAGCCCAGAAACCAAATTCACAACAATCTCACTTTGACGGAGAGGCTCTCGCTTGGCTGAATCCGCTGTGGCAGAGAATGGATCCTCTGGTTACTAATGTTCAGTCTTTTCTAGAGGCATTCCGCAGGACCTTTGCTGAACCTGGCTGTGCCACGTCAACAGCTTCGGCTCTTCAACTACGTCAGGAGGATCATACTGTGGCTCAGAATGCAGTGCAGTTCCGTACCCTTTCGTCAGAATTATCCTGGAACAATTAAGCCTTGGTGGCCACCTTCTGGGAAGGTCTTTCAGGAAGAATTAAGGATGAACTGGCGGGATGGGACGTGCCTACAACTCTAGATGACTTGAATTCCCTGGCAGTCCGGATAGACTTATGGTTTCAAGAACGATCCAAGGAGATCAAACGTGAAAAGGGGTCCTATCACCTGGTTGCTAGTACTCTTAAACCAGCGGCCTCCTCAACTTCGTTCCCCTCACCTATGGTTATGGAAGTAGATCGAGTAAGCTTTGATAACCGCCTCCAGGAGGTGCGTTGCCAGGAGGGGAGCTGTTTCTACTGTGGCAGTTCTGAGCATCTTATCCACTCCTGTCCAAGGAGGTCGGGAAACTCCAGTGCCTAGGGTCTGTAGGAGAGGAAGCCCTAGATAAGGATCATCTCTATCCACCACTGCAAATAACAGTCTCTGTAGTCTTTGGCAAGGTAAAATTTTCAGAACTCTGTCACCTGGATTCTGGACCTGCCAGGAATCTCAATCAGCAGGCGGTCGTGGATCATTATCAGATACCAGTCCAAAGCCTTCCAGAACCGTTGCAGGGGACATCAGTGGATGGCAAACCCCTGTCCAAGTCCATTTGGTTCCAGACTGAGCCAGTGGAACTCTGGGTAGGTTTAACACATTCAGAAAGAATTTGCTTTTATGTGTTGCCTGGTTCCTCTCACCCCTTGCCTTTAGGTCTACCCTGGCTCCGGATGCATGAACCAGTCTTAAATTGGAAGACGGGAGAGGTTCTGCGCTGGGAAGACTCCTGCTTGGATAGATGTATCATCCCGGTTCGACCTGTTCTTCCTCCAGCTCAGCCCACTGCCCTGCCGAGTCTACCCTCCTCTTACTGAGCCTTTGCTAACGTCTTTGGAAAAAAGGAGGCAGAGAAATTACCTCCACATAGGTCGTATGATTGCCTGATTGATCTGCTCCCTGGAACATCTCCCCCTCGGGGGCGAATCTATCCTCTTTCTCAAACAGAGACACAGTCCATGTCGGACTACATTCAGGAGAACCTGGTCAGAGGATTTATCCAGAAGTCATCCTCACCAGCTGCAGCAGGATTCTTCTTCGTGAAGAAAAAAGATGGATCTCTTTGTCCCTGTATCGATTACAGGGGGCTGAATCAGATTACAGTAAAGAACAGGTATCCGTTGTCGCTTATCTCAGAGTTGTTTGATCGTCTTAGGGGTTCTAAAATCTTCACCAAACTGGACCTCAGAGGGGCCTACAACCTAATACGTATTCGTAAAGGAGACGAGTGGAAAACCACTTTTAACACCCAGGACGGACACTACGAATACCTGGTTATGCCGTTCGGTCTAAGTAATGCACCTGCAGTGTTTCAGGAATTCATAAATGATATTTTCAGAGATCTGCTCTATTCGTGTGTTGTTTACCTGGATGACATCCTGATCTTCTCTGCAGATTTAGCCTCCCACCGGAGACAAGTACGTCTGGTCTTACAAAGACTCAGGGAGAACAAACTTTATGCTAAATTTGAAAAATGTCTCTTTGAACAATCCTCTCTGCCTTTCCTTGGTTATATTGTCTCATCCACAGGATTAAAGATGGATCTGGAGAAGGTATCTGCCATTCTTAAGTGGGCTTGCCCATCCGGTCTGAAAGCCATACAACGGTTCCTGGGGTTCGTCAACTATTACCATTTATTTATTACACACTTTTCCACCCGAGTGGTACCCATCTCGGCCTTGACCGGGAAAGGGGCAAATGCCATGCTTTGGACTCCTGAGGCAGAGGAGGCTTTTGTTTCTCTAAAACAGGCCTTCTCCTCCTCGCCCGTTCTTCATTGACTGGAATCAGATAAACAATTCTTGCTAGAGGTAGACGCTTCTTCCATAGGTGTTGGTGCGGTTCTCACCCAGAAGTCGTCCACTGGTCGGATGGTCACCTGTGGTTTCTTCTCGAATGTCTTTACTACCTCAGAAAGGAACTATTCCGTGGGAGATCGAGAATTGTTGGCAATCAAGTTAGCCCTGCAAGAGTGGCGACATCTCCTCGAGGGAGCAGTCCATCAGGTTGTCATCTTCACTGATCATAAGAACCTCGCTTATCTCCAATCCACACAAAGACTGATTCCTCATCAGGCCCGCTGGGCCTTGTTTTTTGCCCGATTTAATTTTGTTCTTCATTTCAATCCGTCTGATAGGAACGTTAAAGCGATGCACTCTCTAGAGCGTTCCTGCCTCCCAATTTTTAGGAAGAACCTCAAAACATCATTGAACCATCCAGGTTTGTACCCATAGCCACAGTTAATCTTGCTCGACTTCCCCCAGGGAAGACTCTTGTATCTACTTCATATCAGAACCGTGTCCTTCGGTGGGGTCATTCTTCCAAGTTGGCTGGCTATGTCGGTCAGAAAAAGACTCTGCAACTCATATATCATTATTACTGGTGGCCCACCATTGGCAAAGATGTCCAAGAATATGTTGCTGCCTGTCCTTCATGTGCCCGCAACAAGACTGCTAAGCATCGGCCCTCTGGGCAGCTATTACCTCTCCCTGTCCCTTCAGTTCCTTGGCAGCACATCGCGATGGACTTCATTACTGATCTTCCTGTCTCTTCCCGCTGTTCCATCATCTGGGTAGTGGTGGATCGTTTCTCAAACATGGCCCACTTCGTTCTGTTACTCGGTCTTCCGTCCACTCCTCAGCTCGCTGACCATTTCATACAGCATATCTTCCGTTTTCATGGGTTTCCTCTCCACATTGTGTCCGATAGGGGTGTCCAGTTCACCTACAAGTTCTGGAGAGCGGTTTATAAATCTGTGCAAGTGGAACTGGACTTCTCTTCTGCATACCACCCTCAATCCAATGGACAAGTAGAGAGGACCAATCAAATCCTGACTGAATTCCTGCATCAATTCATCAATGTGCATCATGATGACTGAATTAAATTACTGCCTTGGGCAGAATTCTCGTACAATAATCAAGTAAGTGAATCCTCTGGAAAATCTCCATTTCAGATTGTGTTTGGACTCCAATCCAGGATCCCTCTTCCCATCTCTGGGTCTTCAAGCGTCCCTGCAGCTGACATCTTTAGTGGGGAATTCTCAAAAATATGGATCGACACCAAGGTCGCCTTGGAGAAAGTCTCCCAATGTATGAAGGGGCATGCGGACAAAAGACTTCTGGATTCACCCATCTTTTGGCCCGGAGATAAGGTGTGGCTCTCCTCCAGGTATATCCATCTGAAGGTGTCCTCATACAAACTGGGTCCCCGCTTCATCGGTCCATTCAAAGTCTTGAAACAGATCAATGCAGTCTCCGACAAATTGAAATTGCCTGCTTCTTTGCGTGTGCCTAACTCTTTCCATGTTTTCCTCCTCAAACCAGTAGTTTGGAGCTCCTTCTTTAAAGACCCAGGTTCCACTCCTGAGCCTGTCAGTGAGGAGGATGTTTTTGAGGTAAAGAACTTCTTGGCCACTAAAAGAGTAAGGGGTAAGATTTTTTATTTGGTGAATTGGCGAGGCTTTGGTCCTGAGGAGAGGTCATGGGAGCCTAAAGAGAATATACAGGCTCATGTCCTTTCGAAAAGATTCTATGCAGGCTTGAAAAAGAGGGGGCATAAAGAGGGGGATACTGTTACCAGAGACTCCCGCTCTGTGCCGGCTCCACGCTGTCCTGACAGGGCCTCTGCTTTCCCTCCCTCCTCTGCTTCCTGGCATGCAGCCAGCAGGTCCTTGGGCTGTGTGCTTAGGTCGCACGCGCGCGCTCACTCCCGGTCTCTTAAAGAGACAGTGCTCATTTTCCAAAAGGTGCTTCTGACCAATGGGGTGTTAATGATTACTATTTCTAGCCCCTCCACCATAGGGAGGGTGCCGGAGCAACAAGTATCCTCAGTTGCTAACTTCCGGTTCCTGCTAGCATGTGCTTCTGTTTCTGAAGTCTCTGTCAGTGCTCCGCTTACACTGTTTGTCTCTACAGACTATCTGCCATCCATTACCTGGCTTTCCTGGATGATCTCCAATCTGCTTACTCCAGTTCCGTCTCGCCCCGCCATTCTGTCATCTGAACCTCAGGACAACATCAGTACCACTGGAACCAGCTCTACCCTTACCCCAGTACCCACCAGTTAGCTTGACATCACCCGCTAACCCTGCTTGTCCGTCTGTCCAGCTGGATCAGCTACCACAAGTCCGGGGTCTAACTGGAGGTTGCAGCCGTGTCCTCCACGTATCCTATACTGACCCTGTTCGAGGGGTCTTACCACGGGTGTCTGGGGCTCATGTAGTCACGCCCCCTTCGGAGCCCCCCAGACCGTGGTCCAGAGGTTCCACGTTTAATTACAATAAAAATGAATGTGAATGTCACCATCTGTGCCTCCATTTCCATTCGTTACAGACATCAACAAACTGGAGCAAGTTCAGAAAAGAGCGGTGACTGGTCTGAAAACCATGTCCTATGAGGAACGTTTACAGGATTTAGGAATGTTTAGCTTGCAAAAAAGAAGTCTGAGAGGAGACTTAATAGCTGACTATAAAGATCTCAAGGGCTGTCACATTGTAGAAGGATCCTCTTTATTCTCATTTGCACAAAGAAAGACTAGAAGCAATGGGATGAAACTGAATGGGAGGAGACACAGATTAGATATTAGAAAAAACTTTTTGACAGTTAGAGTGATCAATGAGTGGAACAGGCTGCCACGAGAGGTGGTGCGTTCTCCTTCAATGGAAGCCTTCAAACAGAGGCTGGACAGACATCTGTCTGGGATGATTTAGTGAATCCTTCTTTGAGCAGGGGGTTGGACCAGATGACCCAGGAGGTCCCTTCCAACTCTAACATTCTATGATTCTATGATTCTATGAAGTCACACCCCTACTCCACGTCAACTGACCCTCATAAAAGACTCCTTAACAAATCCACCACCAAACACCTACAGACGCCTTTAAATTTTTCACTCTTTGTTTCATTTCAGCCATTTGGTAAATTCAAAAAAGTTAAATCCACAGTTATAGTTAATGTTTAAATCCACAGTTATACTTTATATTATGTAAAAAAGGACTTTAGAAGGCCATTCACTGATGCCTCCACACAACAAAACGTGTGGTAAGTTCTAGTAAGCATTCAACACAACACAATTTAAAGTTACATTAGAAAAGTTATAACTGTCCTTTGGTGATAACTGGATGGAAACTGAATATAACAACAGTTTAAGATATCAAGCACGTTATTATAAATTAATAACAAAAATCTCTTTTCTAAGGTACCTGGGGAAATGTGCTTAAGGCATGAATATTAGATCCCTGGTGAGTTACTTTTTCATGTACATCTCCTCATTTTCAGTAACAAAAAGCAATGCTGTAAGAGACAAAGAGTCAAGTGGAAAAAGAGACAAAAATAGATCTGACATTATTTATGACACTAACATAGCATGCTCAGTGCATAACAATTAGAATAAACAATCTTGTCATTTCCAGTACAAGGTAAATCTACTTTGACAAATGACTACACCTTCTCCAGCTGATTCATGTCAGCAGCTTGCTTTTTTAAGCAAATGACTCTGAGATTTTGATTGAGTGTAAGAATTATTTAAAATGTCATGTTATTGGCAGCTTGCAGATGTTTCAGATCCAGTAGAAAATGGAACATAGTATATGGCTTATGTAGAAAAATGGGAAGGGGGGTAGGAGTAGAGAAAAAGAGGGAAAAAATTATACCGAACAGATTTTAAGATTTGACAATATGCAATCATGAGCTTATTAACCTTGTTACCACAACAATTATTCTGTTTAAGAAAATCAATTCATTTGATCTCTCCACGTTTTAGAGCATTCACAGCAGTTTTGGTACTAAAAAAATACTTTTTGTTGCTTTGCTTTTTATTTTACAAAACAATTAGTTTCTAGAAATGAATTCAACAAGCTAATTACCAACACAATTCTGTTTTAGGTGTTATGGGCTCAACTGGTGAAGTGAATTCTCTAAATGGGTCAAAGTTGGGAAGCATGGGCTGGAAACAGTGTTGCTGGCTGCCCACTTGCTGAGCTGAGCTGCTGCACTGATCTGGCTGGAGGTGCTGCACAAATGAGGGATCATTATTATGTAAGGGGCACAGCAGTGGTAATTATTATGTGGGGTACTAGGAGCAGCGCTGTTATTGTACCAAACAGCAAGTGCAGTAATAGTGACACATATGGTGGCAGTGACTTAGTATTGGGGTATCAGTAGGATGAGGCATTTTTGCAGGTTAGGAATACATGGGGATGGTACTGGAAATGTGAGAAGTCAACTGTGTCTTTGTTTCAATCTCTGCAAATGAGTTAGTTGGAAGAAGTTGCCATGTTGGTCTGGGCCAAATGGAAAAGATGTGAAAAATGAACAACTCCCATCAGAAAGAACATCATCTGTAAGTCACCATCTATAACTGTACTGTGATCACTTGTATGTTCTGCAGGACTGGTATCTACCATTATATGTCACCATATGGTGATATTAGTGATGTGCCTCCACAGTTGCAATCAGGATTATTGGTTATGGGCCCACTCATGTTTTGCCCCACTTGAGCTGAACACCTATCTCTACTGTAACGTGGTACGGGGTGGTAGCCATGGAAGAAGCATTTGTTTCCTGCACCCCAGCATGTTACATCAAAGTTAAGGTCCTGGCTGGGTGTGTGGAGTTGTGCTGTGAGGGCATTACGTCCGTGCAGGCTGCATTTAACCGATGTTGCTGACTTGGCAGGACCAGATATTTCACATTTTAATGGGGGAGAACACTGTTCAAAAAACATTCTTTACTAAACGGCAATTTAGGAAGTGTTGTATACCAGGTATAGCAGGTACAAAGTCTTTTCCTTTACTATATGAAACATTTTCCTTACAGTACCTTTCCTCTGTAGTATACAACCCAGATTTAATGCTATAGTCATGATTAACAAGTCTCTTCTACTTGTTCAGCGGTTAAATGTCCTATTTCTTCCACTGCTTGCACCGTAGAATTCCCGCTTGGAACCCTTCGCTAGTCACCGTCATTCAGTCCCATTTGAGGCTGATACCTTTCAGAGGTAAAAGCTCACAGTCTCATAGCTAGGTGTCCTCTCCTAGGTCCTGTCCCTGGAAGACCACTCTGTCTCTTTTAGTCACTTATCATCAGGATCTCACTATTCCTGACGTTCCTAAGCAGCACTGCTCACTCTGCACTTCAGACCCTATCTATCTTCCTAGCAGGAAGCAGTCACTCTCACTAACACTAACCCCTCCCACTTCAGGCTAGCCCCAAACATTAACTCTCAACATTCCTTACACTATGCATTACATTCAATTACTTATCTTACATTACTACACACTATACATTACACTGGCAAATATCACAATACAATACATTGATGAGATTAGTGTCTTCAGGGGCAGGAATGTGACAGCCATTGTCCACCACCCTTACATTACCACCACAACTGACAGAGCCTGCCACACAGCTAGGTGTTTGAATCATGTCCTCCATATTGTCTGACCCTATGTTATCCAGGTGCAAAGGATTACAGTTCATCTTATCCAGTAAATTAACAGGGAGAATTTATTGTTGTGAAGAATCTTTCTTAGCTTCCATATAGTTGTGTCTTAGAGGATTTAAGGAGCAGAACTGATAGAGATGTCATTGACAGAATTTAAAGTTTGTAAAAAATTAACTGTTAGAGATAACATATTCCTGCTGTGACTCAAGTGAGTGATATGCCATATATACTGTATATGTATTCCATCTTGCCCCCTACTATACCAACTCTGTTATGCTTGCTGGACAAAAGAGGCTAATTCAGACCTGCATAAGATAGGACAAATATCAGCAACACCATATGGGATTGTGCGCATAGCCAATTATCTTGACAAGAGCTATCCATGGTTTTCACAGATATCACTTGTACCCATGATATTTTATGCACTTGCACATGTCCAAGTGGTTCGAAGAAAAAAATCGGAGACATGTCCAATTTTGATCCGAGTGTCCGATCAAAATAAGCAATGCAAGCTTGTGGATCCAATTTTTAAAGACAGAAGGAATGGAGAAGAAACTTTTTCTCTCCACGTCCGAGAAAAACTGATGCCAATCTGATCAAACTATAATCAAACACTGATCAAAGTCTAATCAGAATAATTGGACAATATTTCTCATATGGAGAGAGATTGCTCATGTGAGCCTACCTGAAGTCTGACACTGCTGATGCTGGCACCTTTCCTATCTCTCTCTTCTCCTATCAATTGAATCTCTGTATTATTCACTACTACTACAATCATTTTCTTCAGTGCTGCAGCAGTACAATGCTGTTTTAAGGAATTGTTCAAAGTTTTATGGCTTTCTCTGCCTAACTCCATAGCTGAGACTGCAGCTTTGATGTCCTTTCACTATTCTGAATCACCCCAAATTCACTGCTCTATTCCCTTCCTTGATTTTTATCCAGGCTCTGATAGTCCCTTCTAATTGACTGTGCTATACCATATGATGTGAAAGCTGCAAGGCATTAAGGGAATGTAATGGATTGAAACAGCAAGAGTAGAGAGCCCCCATTTAGACTTTTTTGAAAGGGCACATTTTTAAACAGAGAAACATCACTAAATATTGTATGTTTAATTTGTATCTTAACAAAGATTTGTCAGCTTTCACAATACAAACTGCATACATATTTAAATAGTTTTCTTCACCCTAATGTCTCTGATGCACTTACTTGTCAGAATGGAGCCGCGTGATCATTTTTTTTAAAGTGTCCTGCTTAATATATAAATGAGAATTTTATGAGTCCAGGCACAGCTAGACTCGTCATAAAATTTCAAGATTTTACAGCCATTCTGATATTGATTTTCACTGTAAGTACAACAACCTCATCAGATTTAGAATATTTATTTTAAGGGGTATTTCAGTACTTTAATATCAATGGCCTTTTATTATCAATCTAACTTGTAGATTGTGAACCCTCGTGAGCATGGTCCTCTCTACTTTTTTATTATGTATATCTCTTTTCACATGCGAAGCACCATGGAATATATGGCACTATAATAATAAATAATAATAATAATCAATACCAGATCGGTGGGGTTGTGACATCCAACACCCTTGACGATTCTGGAGGCAATGAGATGTGCTTTGTAGCGGAACGGAAGAACACAGCTAAAAAAAAAAACTGCAGAGGCAGAAAGAAGTTGGATGAAACAAACATGAGGTATGATAGCTAAGGGCAAAGTAGAGAAATTGGTAAAGTCTATTGAACAAATTACATTTCCCAATCTTTTGACTTCTGTAATTATTGAAAAGCATGAAAATGTCTTTATTAATATATTTTTTAAGTCTGTTTAATATTAGTCTGGTCATTTGGAAAAAATAAAATAGTGCACTCTATATTAAAATAACAGTGACAATTATTTATGACATGTCTGTGATTTTTGACGTTGGTTAGAATTATCTTAAGCATGCTTGTGAAATCCACTACCTGCCAAACTTTCATTTATTATCAAGATCAATCAGTCCTGTAGGGAATGGAGACCCGTCATCTTTGTGAGAACATTCACCTCATCACTGACTTTTAGACATGCCTAAATTCTTATTACTATTGCCACAAAATAACCTTAATGACAGGTCCAGGCTTTCAGACTGTAAAACAAGTGCAGAGTCACTTCTCAAACACTTTCTACAATCTGCATGAACACAAACACCTGTGTGATTCTTAAAGCAGATGTTAATCCCCAACTTCTAACAATGAGTTTGTTGCAAAACTTCATTTTTAACATCAGTAAATTATCCACTAGTCCATTAACAGAGAATAATAATTGCTAAATTATATCATGTGAAAGCAAAGGCATGCAGTAAGAGATTCTAGCTATTATATGTATTATTGTATATTGAATAGGCAACACCCAAACAAAACAAAAAATAACAATTCCAATGAACCAGAATCAACTTAACTGAATTCCTTTATTATACAGACGTTTAGGATTTCATAGAGAGAATATACCAGACATGCATTATTTCTACATGGTTTGGATCCCTAACCGTGACTAATACTATACAGCGTGGTGAGCTCAACAACCCCTCTCTCCTTTTATGGTTGGAATACTTTTACCACCATAGAAGCAGTCCATGCAGGTACTGTTAGGAGGTCCATGTGGCAATGTTACAGTGGAAAAGCAGATGGGGAGATTTCCCCCAGCGCTTCACTTAAAGAGTCCTACCCAATGCGACTGCAACTCAGTATCAGTGTGTAAAGTATGTCGAGACAGTTAAAATCTATTGTAGAACAGGGAGACATCTCTTTTCTGTAACCTGCAGGTCGCTTTAGGCCTGAAGCCTACAGAATGGCAGAGTTACGCACTTACAAGTTACAGGCTAGGGAGGACCTGTCATCACATCAGGCCTCCGATGTACTTTGCATTCCCCGACACAATGACATAACCATGGTGCCCCCCACCATGCCTTTCCTATGCATGTCAGCCAACTAGCCAAGATGCGGGGTTAGGTGAGAGTTATGGGATATCATACTGTGTATAAGGGGTAGAAGGGTGAACATGGCACTTTTGGTAAGATTTAGCACAAGTAGGATCCTATCTAGTTAGGAAATATATAGAAGCTTGGCACTCAGATATGATTGATAAGGGTGCAACTTTATTTGTAGTAATATCCAGAAATAAACAAAAAGCCATGGAGCCATGATTCATGTCAGTCCACTTGGTGCAACAGCTCTCCAAGGTGTGATCACTCCTTTTTAGATGCAGACTAACGAGCAGATCTAATTTGATGCAGGTGTTAGTTTTGGTTATGAAAATTTACAGGGTGATTCCATAATTTTTTCCTCAGAATTGAGTGACTCCATAATTTTTCCCCTATGCTTGGTTAGAAAAAGTAACCATTACTGACTATGACATTTTTTGTTCTTGATTTCTTTTAGTGTTTCTTAAAGCCAGAAAGTTGCATTTTGAAATGACTTTAGTTTTGTGTCATGTCTGTGATCTGTTTTTTTTCTACAAAATTAAACAACTGAATGAACATCCTTCAAGGCCGGTGATTCCATAATTTTTGCCAGGGGTTGCACATTTGCTTATATTGTCATCCATTTTGGTTACTCTACATTTTTTTGTTTTTCTGCTGCTATTTATTTGCTCAATTTGAATAAAGTGTTATGTTTTCTGAGACTTTAGGGTACTACGTTTTTCTTTGGTTGGTATATATTTATAGCTGGGTGCATCTCTAGTTACAATATTTCATTGTCACTAGCTCTTTATTGGTCCTGCTTAATAAAAAAAATGTCAGAAGGTTATGGTGACATAAGGACAGCTTTTGAAAAAATAATTTCAGAACAAAAAATCTCAATATGTAGCAATATCAAAAAAGCATATTTTATTACAACAAACCTGAAAGAACCCAAAAAATATGTGAGTTTTGTCTGTTGACTACCACACATCTTAAAATATGTTTTAATGTGTTAATGCCCCTTATCCATCATGGGGCAGGTCAGGGGGTCTGCAGCAGCCTCAACAGTTTCCCCCATCAGCTTCTTGTGATCCAATCTCGGGAAATAGATTACTGTGGCAGCATGAGGGCCATCGTGGATTGACAATTTTGATCATGAGGGGAAAATGTACTCTTTTAGGGCAGACAGAATCATATCCTTGTAGCAAACGATGCATGCCACACTAATATAATTTCCTTCTGTGATGGAATCATTGACTGGGTGGATCAGGGAAATGACTTCAGCAAAGAATTTGATAAAGTATTTCATATTATGGGATTGACAAGGCTATGGTTACATGGATTCATAACTGGCTCAGTGATCATACTCAGAGTAGTAATACACGGTTGCACATCCAATTCAAAGATTGTTTCAAGTGAAGTACCACAAGACTCTGTCCTGGCCCCAGCGTTGTTCAACATTTTTATAAATTATCTAAATGACCTAGATAAGGAAACGGAAGTGATCTAGATAACTGTAACTGAAACTAATTACATTTGCAGACAATCGTACATCGCTCCAGCGCCGTGATTGCAAAGTGTGACCGCAGTCTACGACGCTGGAGCGATAATCATACAACGCTGCGACGTCACGGATCGTGCCGACGTAGCGATGAAAATTGCACTGTGTGATGGTACCCTAAGGGTATGTGCACACGTCCGGATTTCTTGCAGAAATTTCCTGAAGAAAACCGGAAATTTTCTGCAAGAAATCCGCATTTTTTTTTGCGCTTTTTTTCCGTTTTTTTCGCGTTTTTTTAGCATTCTGCAAGCGTAATTAGCTTGCAGAATGCTAAAGTTTTCCAAGCGATCTGTAGCATCACTTGGAAAACTGACTGACAGGTTGGTCACACTTGTCAAACATAGCGTTTGACAAGTGTGACCATCTTTTTACTATAGATGCAGCTTATGCAGCATCTATAGTAAAAGATAGAATGTTTAAAAATAATAAAAAAAATAAAAAAAATGGTTATACTCACCTGCAGGCGTCCGTTCCTATAGATGCCGTTGTGGTTCAGGACCTTCCATGACGTCGCGGTCACGTGAGCGGTCACATGACCGGTCTCGACCAATCACAAGACAGTGACGTCATTGCAGGTCCTTCACCGCACACCAGCTTTAGAAACCGAAGCGGCAGCATGCAGCTGAGAGGCAGGAAGACATTGAAGGTGAGTATATGACTATTTTTTATTTTAATTCTTTTTTTTTACCAATTATATGGTGCCCAGTCCGTGGAGGAGAGTCTCCTCTCCTCCACCCTGGGTACCAACCGCACATAATCTGCTTACTTCCCGCATGGTGTGCACAGCCCCGTGCGGGAAGTAAGCAGATCAATGCACTCCTAGGTGTGCGGAATCCCCTGCAATTCCGCATTTTAATGAACATGTTGCTTTTTTTTCTGCGATGCGATTTTTTCGCAGAAAAAAAGGCTACATTTGCACAAAAAATGCAGAATACACTGAAAATAATGGGAGGCATATGTTAGCATTTTTTTCGCGTTTTTATCACGTTTTTATAGCGAAAAAATGCGAAAAAAACGCGAAAAATACTGAACGTGTGCACATGGCCTAAAGGTACCTTCACACTGAACAACTTAACGACGATAACGATAGCGATCCGTGACGTTGCAGCATCCTGGATAGCGATATCATTGTGTTTGACATGCAGCAGCATTCAGGATCCTGCTGTGACATCGTTGGTCGGAGCTAGAAGGCCAGCACCTTATTTCATCGCTGGATCACCCGATGACATCGTTGAGTCGGCGTGTGTGACGCTGATTCAGCGATGTCTTCACTGGTAACAAGGGTAAACATCGGGTTACTAAGTGCAGGGCCGCACTTAGTAACCCGATATTTACCCTGGTTACCATTATAAATGTAAAAAAAACCAAACACTACATACTTACATTCCGGTGTCTGTCGCGTCCCCCGGCGTCCACTTCCTTGCACTGTGTCAGCGCCGGCCGGCCGTAAAGCAGAGCACAGCGGTGACGTCACCACTCTGCTTTACGGCCGGCGCTTACACAGTGCAGGGAAGCGGACGCCGGGGAACGCGACAGACACCGGATTGTAAGTATGTAGTGTTTGGGTTTTTTTACATTTACACTGGTAACCAGGGTAAATATCGGGTTACTAAGCGCGGCCCTGCGCTTAGTAACCCGATGTTTACCCTGGTTACCCGGGGACTTCGGCATCGTTGGTCGCTGGAGAGCTGTCTGTGTGACAGCTCTCAAGCGACCACACAACGACGAAACAGCGACGCTGCAGCGATCGGAATCGTTGTCTATATCGCTGCAGCGTCGCTTAATGTGACGGTACCTTAAAGAAGACAGAGAAAGGATTCAGAAAGATCAAATAAGCTTAAACAATGGGCAGCAAATAGTAGAACGGTATTCGACAGGGAGAAATGCAAGATTCTACATCTGGACAAGAAAAATGAGTATGACCTCTACAGACTGGGAGGAATAAAACTAAGCAACAGCACATGTGAAATAAAACTTGGGTATACTAATAGCCAAAGACAGCACAAGAGGCCAAAGTGTGATGCAGATGCAAAAAAAGCAAACACATTTCTGGGATATATTAAGAGAAGCATACTGTCTAGATCACAGGAACTAATTATCCCCCTTTGCTCCTCCATGGTCAGACTTCATCTAGAACACTGTGTCCAGTTCAGGGTACTACATTTTAAAAGACATTAAAAAACTGGAGAAATTTCAGAGAAGAGCTATCAGGATGGTTAGCAGACTGCAAAGTATGTCGTATGAGGAACAGTTAAAGAATCTGGGAATGTTTAGCGTGACAAAACAGCATTTTATCTTAATTAACCAGACGTCTATTTTCAGCAAGCCAGGAGGAATAGACTGTTATCTATATGTTGACTTTTAAATGTATGTGTTTCTTTCTGGTTGGTCAAGAAAACACAGACTTTTGTTTGTGTAAGCCTGTAATATTAAAGGTACCGTCACACTCAGCGATGCTGCAGCGATATAGACAATGAGCAGACCTAAACTAGATCGCTGGAGCGTCGCTGTTTAGGTCGCTGTAGAGACGTCAAACACAGCAACTCCAGAACAATGCAGGAGCAATCCAGTGACGTAACGGCGACTCACTTCTCGTTCTCGCTGGTTGTTAGCTCCATGTCAAACAGCCGGAGTGTACCAATATGACACACATCTAGGGGCATTGCAGCGTAGCCAGATAGGCGTGTTTCTCCACAGGGAGACACCCAGGATGTGACGTCCCAGCATCCCGGAATATAAACCGCGACTCTACAGCGATTCAGTCTTTCCATATTTTTTTAAATGTGCGTCTTCACGTTCTGCCTTTCCAGCGTCCTGTCCGGAACGACCCTCTGCCAGCTACGATCCTCTTCTCCCGGAAGCGTTCTGTCCGGCGTCTTCATTGGTTCTTTTCTTGCTCATCAACGGTATGAAATATCTTTGAGTTGTTCTTTGTTTTTTCTGTGTATAGTTATGGCTATGCATCAATGCTTATCTATGTACTAGGTAAAATGATGTATAAAACATCTCTGGCAGCCATCTTGTGCATCTGGCAAGCAGACGCACAAGATGGAGGCACTTTAGGATGCGGTTAGCAAACTCTTTTGCGCTGGCTGCCATTTTGTGCGCACACTATATGGAAAGGTAAACCAACTCTTTTGTGTCTGCCTTGGCTTGGCTGGCCCTGGACTGCTCCACTAGTTACTTAAATCAGCACACAACATAACGGTAATATAAAATATTTACTTTTTACAACTATAAAAAAAAATGAACCAAAAAAAAAAAAAATTGAAATCTCCCACGGCGGTGGGCCAAAAGATGACGCAGCGTGCGCCCCTGCTGCTTTATTTGCTGCGACAGGTCTGTTGCGGCCTCCAGCAGTCGCGCAGAAGTTTTCTCCAGCTGCTTCTGCCTGGACAGCAGCTCTTTCACGGTGGGCGTTTCTGTGGTTAGAAGAGGTCGAAGAACGGACGGCAATTACGCTGCAAATACGGCATGTGTGAACATACCCTGAGATTTACTACACACTCAAATTGGTCTTGTCACAGAGGGCGACAACGTTTTTTTTTCTCGCTGTCAAATGTGACATCCCACCGATAACCCCTCCCACTGTCTGTATACTTACGGAGAAGGGACGCCGGTTGCTCATCCCCAGAAGAGCTGCTGACCTCCCAACCCCTTGCTTGTGCCGCACCGACTAAGGAAGCAAATACATATCTGGTTAACAATTGAACACGCTGTGGGGAACCGCTCGCAGTTTTGTTCACTTACCAATTGATCCACTGCTCTCTGCCTCTGGGGAGAACACCGCCGACCCGGGGGAAGAAGGCGAGTGGCGGAAGGGAGGTGTTGTGGATGCTGGAGGGGTGCTACTGCGCCTGGTCCTAACTGCATCTGTAATGTATACAATATTTCAGCTCCCCTCTAATGTCCCGTATGCAGTAATAAAATCGCAATGAATGATGGTTAACATACGTGACGGCCCAGGCTGTGGGCTGCCGCTGGTGGCGGATGAAGGGCCAGTGCTGGCAGGTGACGACCCCTCTTGCCGGCGCCATCTCTCTACACAAAAATTAAAGAACCGCAACGTTTAGACACCAAAAATACAGGGCTCCAGACTAAAAAAAAATACCTAGGTGCCATTGGCGGCAAAAGTTAGGAGCCAAATGAAATTTTGAGTCGCCAAATGTACGTACATATATAGAAAATAGAGATCACTCTTCCCAGTGATGCTATACTCTGCATTGTCTGGGGGCTCTGGTGTTCAATGCTCTGCGTGGCCTGGGACACGTATTATTGTATCACTAGGAAGCGTCTCCCGGCAGCGCGCATCTCCTGATTCCCCCCTCCCGGCAGCGCACACAGGGTTGCCAACCTCCTCCTAAATGATTTCTGGACAATCTGGCTAAAAATTGCGGACATCCCAAAATTTGATATGTTTGTGGAGATTCTGGAACCCCTGACCTGACCATTTTTCACGGACACCGCATTTTCCTCTCGGACAATACGGACATGAGGAAAAAGTGGCATGTTTTTCTGGGAATTCTAGGACAAGTTGGCAACCACGAGCGCGAGTCTTCCGATTCCCCCCTCCCGGCAGCGTGCATCTCCCGATTCCCCCATACTGGTACTTGCCATGCCTTGTCTCCGCCCGCAACTCTGCCAGATGCTGTGGGGTCTTGTAACGCAAGTTGGCCCACTTCTTGCGCAGCTGCAGCGCATTGCAGCGGATGCCAAATCGCCTCTCCATGAGGCGCCCAATGCGGCGCAGCACCTCCTGCTTGTGGAGGTTCCTGCGGGCTGGTGCAGTCTCCAGGCCCTCGTAATCCCAGGCATACATCTTGGACACAAAAAACTTAAGCTCTGTGTGCCCCAGAGGAGCACAACGCTGTCTCGCCACCATTTTACCAGGTAAAATGCTGAACGGCACCGCCTAACCATGCCCAGAGGAGGTCCTTGACTCAGGCGTGATGCCGCGCGATCCAAATCCCTATAGCGTCTCCGTTTATGCACAGCATCGCGGTTGTGGCACCGGTATACACAGCGTCGCGGTTGTGGCGCCGGCTCCTGAAATCACTCTTTGGCGTTCCCGGTTTCAAGCCGCAGCGCTCATTGTCCTGGTTTCAGAGGCTCGTACAGTGATATTAGGGTACGTTCACACATTGCAACTCAGCTGCATACTGTACGTCTGTATCTGTGCAGCATATATGCTGCATAAATTGACATGCTGCTTCTGAAAAATACACACCTGCGTAAAGATACACAGCGTATTTTCGCTGCAGTGTGTGAGCTACTGTTACTAGCAAACAAAGGGTGTCTATGGGGAACGGCAGTTGCATCAACGCTGCTTATTAGCGCTGCGTATTTAACGTACGTAAAATATGCGGCAAATACGCGATGTGTGAACGCTACCTTACAGTATTGGATGTCTTGTGTCAGCTTAGCAAATCATAAGTACTAATTCTTTTTTTTGCTTTTTCAGGTTGCCATGTCTATTACAGATGTACCTGTGATTGTAGCGGCTGCGTTGTTGGTTGAAGCGCACGGCCAGCTGGAGGCTCATGTGCGGAACACTCGTACTAAGCGACAGTGCCGCATGTGGACCAGACAGTTGCTGCAGAAGAGGAATCAATTGTCCCATATGGGCCTAATAAGGGAACTGCAGGAGAACAACCCGCATAATTTCAGGAACTACCTGCGAATGTCGGAGGATTCCTTCAATGTGCTACTTGCAGCTGTGGAACCTTTTATCAGGCGGCAAAATAGCAGGATGCGAGCTGCTGTCCCTGTGGATGAGAGACTGTCTGTCACGCTGCGGTTCCTGGCGACTGGCAGGTCTATGCAAGACTTGCATTACTGCGCAGCTATTTCCCGATCCCTGCTCAGCGTCATCATCCCAGAGACATGTAAAGCAATCGTCTCAGCTTTACACCGCACTTACATGCCTTTCCCGGAGACCCAGGATGATTGGAAACAGATTTCCCATGGATTTCAGCAGCAATGGCAGTTCCCTAATTGCGGTGGGGCCTTGGATGGGAAACATGTCCGCATCACCCAACCACCACACTCCGGCTCATTTTTCTACAATTACAAGGGTTATTTCAGCATTATTCTGATGGCCCTCGTTAATGCAAACTATGAATTTATAAGTGTGGATGTAGGGATCAACGGGAGAGTATCTGATGGCGGAGTTTTGGAGCACACCGATTTCGGGGACCGCTTGAAAGAACACAAACTGGCCTTGCCGCCCAACAGCGACACTACTGAAAACATGAACTTTATGTTTGTCGGAGATGAGGCGTTCCCACTGCATCCCAACCTTCTGAAGCCCTTCTCCCAGAAAACTCTGACACCGGAGCGACGCATTTTTAATTACAGACTTTCCAGAGCTCGACGCGTTGTGGAGAATGCTTTTGGTATTATGGCAAACCGATTTTGGGTTTTCCACACTGCACTCAACATGAAACTCTCGTCTGTTGACTCTGTGGTGCTTGCCTGTTGCGTCCTGCACAACTTTCTACGCCGCCGTGATGCCAGTGCATACAGCCCTCCACAATATGTAGACTCTGTTAACCCTGCAAACGGAGATGTAACCCAGGGCGAATGACATCTCGAGGAGCACAGGGTTCCAGGCTTGGAAAGTCTTGGATCCGGAAGGAACTCTGATGCGACGATTTGCAGGGAGAAGTACTGTGACTTTTTCAATGGGCCAGGGGCTGTCCCATGGCAGCATCTCCAGCAATAGCGCAACTGTTGCCATTTCCTTGTACCATGTATTATGGACTAAATTTTTTTAGGTTGATGTGCTCTCGTGTACCATTTTGTTGATCACCCATGCAATTCCTTTTTCTGTCTCAATGTCTACATAAATATATCTATCTATGCACATACTCTAGTTCTGTAGCAAACAAACGAATCCTGGGAGTCCACAGCATCCTCTGCCCTAGCGCTTTCCTGATTTTTATATATATATATATATATATATATATATATATATATATATATATAATATTAACTTATACATTATGTGACTATGTAAACAATAAATCTAAAGAAAAGAGACCATGTGAAGCTTATAAGGTTTATTGACATATTACACCAGTAACAATTGACTGTAACGAGAAATCAACACAAACAGTAACGATACATGCAACAAATGGTTTATTGACAGATTTTCTATGAAAAATAAATTAAAAAAAATTGTAAATGAAGGCCAAAAAAAAATGGTACTTCAAGGCCAAAAAAAAACCGGCAGTGTGAACGCATGAAGTGCTTAGGAAACAGAAGTCTCTATCATTTTCAGTCCAAGAACACTACAGATGTTGATAGTAGGTGTCCATCTCGCTGTACTGGTGTGTGGCCATAGAAGGTCCTTGCGAAAAGTCACCAAAAGAAGGGGGTGGAGGTGGTGTCCGGAACTGCAAATGATGTGGGGCCGGTCTGCGGACAGGAGTGCTGTGCATGGGCTCTTGCTGGTGTCCCCAATAAAACTGGCCACTGGGCTGACGGTCACTGCTGGTCAACGTTGTTGTCTCAGTCAGTTTGCCTGCGGCTGCCCTGTTCAAATCCTTGAACATGACTCTCTCCACGTGCGTTCGCTGGGTAATGTCCAATCTATTTAAGCGTTCCGCAATGAAGGATGGGAATCCGGTGAGCTGGGTTGTGGCATGCTGGGTCATTATGTTGCTGGCCAGTGCCAGGAGATCCACAGGTGTGCCCGCAGTCGCCTTTCTTTTGCGAGATGGGTGCTGTGGACGTGTCTGCTCCTCGACACACGAGCTTATGGAGGACTGAGGGGTCTCGTCATCGTTGCCTTCCGGTGTTTGGAGCTGTTCAGGAGGCACCTGCGAGTACAGGAAATACAGAAAAAAAAAAAGTCAATAACATACAAGCACATCAGCCCTAGAGTGCCCCCACCTCCCCAACACCTCTATGCCCGTCCGTGGGAAGCTATGAGGAACAGTTATCTAGGTAGCAAACCACAGGGGTTACAGAGCTGGGCTGAACTACTTTTGCTGGCTATACTGTACGAATGTGCAGAAGACACAAAATTTAAATTTATTTTCGACTTTTGAAATAAGACAGCATTTAAAGGTAGGGAAGGACTGTTTGGACATACTTATCTGAACAGGAAGTGGCAACTGTTATTATCTGGTGGATTAAACATGAAAAACGTGAATTATTATTATTGGAAACCGTGCAGTATCATAAACATACAAGACACAGGGCATGCTACAAGCAGGGAAGCTAGGGGGTACTTACATGCTTGTCAGGAGACTCAGGCAGGATCTCTTCTGCAGATGGCGCACAAAGGCTTGTCACGGTCTGGGACGGGTGAGGGATTTCCTGGTCCCGAGTGAACGCCAGCAGATCATAGTACCACAACTTGGGCACATAGACGTCGTCGGTTCCGGCCCCAGACTTCACGGACTTTTCCACCTTGTTCACTTCTTTTTTGTAGACTGTACGGAGAGCCTGGATCTTCTTCCGCACAATGTTTTCATCCACCGTCTCAGTGGGATGATGCTGCTTGTAGAGGGCCACCAGTTTCTCGTACGCAGCTTTCTTCTTGTAGCGGTTGCTGTAATCCGCAGACTTGATCTTCCACAAGCAGGGCAGGGAGCGGTACATGTCGATGAGTGCCCGAACAAACTCCTGGTCATTGGCAGACATCTGAAAGAAAGAAATAGTTAAGTTACAGCAAGCAAGAAAGCGAACGCTAAAAATGGCTGCCAGCCAGCGCAAAAGCATATTTGTTTACCTTTCCATAAAGCGGAAGCTCAAAATGGCTGCCAGCCAGCGCAAAAGTATATTTGTTTACCTTTCCATAAAGCGAACGCTCAAAACGGCTTGTGAAGGGAAGAGTCATGTTAAACAATGTAAAAGGCTTATGAAGTTGAGTGGAATGCCAGAAGGGGGGAGGTTACAGCCCCTGGAGTAGAAGATTGTCTTGAAAAAAGAAAAAAAAAGGTGTCCTAGAAGATAATGGATTGTTGTTTACTGCTAGGGCATGAGAAAAAGTCTCTGAAAGTCTATATAGAGAAAATTGGGTAGAAGAGAAAAGGAATAAAAAGAAAAGAGTTTTGAGTTGTGTATTACAAAAATATATCTAGTGAGGGGCCACCACCGTATAATGGTGGCCCAGAGCCATGTGCTTACTCTGATGGCAGCCATTTTGTGGATGGGCCGTGTGCTTTTTCCTATTGTTAACAGCCATTTTGTGGATGACAAATGTGTTAATGCTGGCAGCCACCATTTTGTGGATGGCAAATGTAATTCCGATAGCAGCCATTTTGTAGATGGCAAATGTGCTATTTCAAATGGTAGCCATTTTGTGGATGGCAAATGTGCGATTTCTACTGGTAGCCATTTTGTGGATGGTAAATTTGTTAATGCTGGTAGCAGCCATTTTGTGGATGGCTAATGTGTTCATGCTGGCAGCAGCCATTTTGTGAATGGCAAATGTAAGTCTGACGGTGGCCATTTTGTGGATGGAAAAAGTGTTAATTCTAATGGTGGCTATTGTGTGGATGGCAAATGTAATTTTGGCGGTGGCCATTTTGTTGGTGAACATCTTAAGGCTACACACCACATCACCAAATCCTTGTTACCCAGTAATGAACACTAATGGCCAATACTACAGCGCAAAAGCGTATTTGTTTACAAACTTGCAAGCTCAAACAGATCTCTGCAGAGATGCAGTATACATCACTCGACAATACACATAAATTATCATTGCTGCATGGCAGATGAAACAAACAGCACAAAGATATTACTAACCATTGATAAGCTGAAAGAGATAGAGGACAAAGACGTCGGGAGTATGCAGAGTTCCGGACAGGACGCTCCCGTGATGCTCGTAGGTGGCGGAGGGACGTTCTGGACAGGACGCACAAGTGATCGCAAAATAAAGACTGAGTAGAGTCGCGGTTTATATTCCGGAATGCAGCTACAGATGATCCCGCTGTGGTCTATCAGCTGGCGGAGGGTCGTTCCGGACAGGACGCTGGAAAGGCAGAACGTGAAGACACAGTTCGCAAAAAATATGGAAAGACTGAATCGCTGTAGAGTTTGCGGTTTATATTCCGGGACGTCGGGACGTCACATCCTGGACGTCACATCCTGGGTGTCTCCCTGTGGAGAAACACGCCTATCTGGACGCTGCGACGCCCCCTATGCTCGTTGCTGGCGTTGTTGCTTTTGATGTCACACATGACGATACACGCCGACCTAGTGATGAAATAAAGTTCTGGACTTCTAGCTCCGACCAGCGATGGCACAGCGGGATCCAGATCGCTGCTGCATGTCAAACACAATGAGATCGCTATCCAGGACACTGCAACGTCACGGATTGTTGTTGTTCTCGTTGCAAAGTTGCTGAGTGTGATGGTACCTTAACTTGTAAGTTGATATTTGATGTTACATACTGTGCTGTTATCTTGGATCACTAGTGATGTTTGCTAAAATGCTAATTACACATTGTCCAGGCTAGCCAGTTTGTTGACTTGCAAAAGAGAGGAAGAAAAACTATGCAAATAGATTTCAAAATCAAAGAATGTGAGTTGATCTCATCACCATTCTTCCTCCTTTACCTGTGAATGCTGACCTGAAGGACATTTGTTAATTATAAAGAGGACAGGTACCTCCATATACAGATATACTTCCTGACATCCAGACACTCAAGAGATCCAAAAAACCAGAGACTCTCTTCAAGACAGAAACAAGGACATCGTGGCTCCATCACGAGGGACACAGATTTCAGATTTATTATTTTACAGGATGTGAGCTTAGGGGACCACAGCCCCAGCTGGAAGAATACAGATGTGCTCCATTGACCATTGCGAATCCATGGATATGTTTGAGGTAGTCAGGATTTAGACCCACTGGCTGCCTGAGCCCCATGGATATGTTTGTGGGGGACAGTAATGGGACCCGCCGGTCACCTGGCTCCATGGAGATGTTCGGAGTAGCCAGGTTGTGACCATCTCGTCAACTGGCCTTGTACCTCAATAGACGGTCATCTTCCTAAGCTTGTCATTATCTCCTCTCTCTGTGCATGCCACAGGTGGGTTAGTTGGCCCTGAAAGCTCTGAAGTCACAGCAGTTACAGCAGAATTGTGAGGCTGTAATTTGAACCATTTTGGGTTATTTGTTGGGACTGTTCTTTGTGTTACCTGCCTGTTTTGTGGTTAAATAAAGCATTGCCACACTGTTTTACCATCACCTTGTGTGGTCTGAGTAGCATTAAGCCCATGTTAAAACGAGAATGGGCGTTCGATGAGATGAATCCTGGTCCATGCAGTTTCATCTAGTGGACCAGGGCACCAGCTGACCCCCCATATCTCCACATTTAGCTTGCAAAAAAGAAGGCTAAGAGGAGACTTAATAGCTGTCTACAAATTTCTAAAGGGATGTCACAGTATAGAGGGATCATTCTCACTCTCATTTGCACATGGAAACATGAGACATAATGGAATGAAACTGAAAGGGAGAAGATACATATTAGAAAAAAACTTTTTGATAGTTAGGGCGATCAATTAGTGGAACAGGCTGCCACGAGAGGTGGTGAGTTCTCCGTCAATAGAAGTCTTCAAACAGAAGCTGGACAGACATCTGTCTGAGATGGTTTAGTGAATCCTGCATTGAGCAGGGGGTTGGACATGATGACCCTGGAGGTCTCCTTCATCTGTACCATTCTATGATATACTGTATTGTGATTGTACAGATGTCACTTTCCTCTATCCTTTCTTATCCCACAGCTGAACTTAACAGACATTTCTCTTTTCTCAACTGTATTAACTATGTAACTATTCTAAGCCACATAGAATGCTGTTATTTACACTTTACCAAAATGGTATCAATAAAACCATCTACGCCCCATGCAAAAAATAAACCTTCACTTACCTCCATCAAAGGAAAAAATAAAAACGTTACGCGTCTTGGAAAATGGTAATAGAAACCATTGACATCGTTGGTATTGTACTGACATGGAGAGATATGTTTCTCGGTCAATTTTACCACACAATGATTGCTATAGAAACAAAACTGCAAACACAGTGCCAGAAATTGCATCATTTTCACAATTTCATCTTACTTTTTTTCAGTTCATTATATGGTAAAATGTATGGCGCCGTTCAATCATAACTTGTCCTGTAAAAAACAAGTCCTCATATATCTACAGTATGTTGAAGGCAAATTGAAAAAGTTTTTTCTTGGAACAAGGGGAGGAAAAAACTGATGTGTAAAAATTTTAAACTGCCCTAGTCTTAAATAGAATCAGTCATTAAGATCAACCCCCTCAAACTGTATGTTCCTACATATACAGTTATGGAAATAATTATTTGATCCCTTGCTGATTTTGTAAGATTGCCCACTGACAAAGACATGATCAGTCTATAATTTTAAGGGTAGGTTAATTTTAACATTGCGAGATAGAATATCAAAAATAAAATCCAGAAAATCACATTGTATAAATTATATAAATTTATTTGCATTTTGCATTGAGAAATAAGTATTTGATCCCCTGCCAACCATTAAGAGTTCTGGCTCCTACAGACCAGTTAGACGCTCCTAATCAACTTGTTACCTGCATTAAAGACAGCTGTCTCACATAGTCACTTTTATAAAAGACTCCTGTCCACAGACTCAATTAGTCAGTCAGACTATAACCTCTACAACATTGGCAAGACCAAAGAGCTTTCTTAGGATGTCAGGGACAAGATCATAGACCTGCACAAAGCTGGAATGGGCTACAAAACCATAAGTAAGATGCTGGGTGAGGAGACAACTGTTGGTGCAATAGTAAGAAAATGGAAGAAATACAAAATGACTGTCAATCGACATTGATCTGGGGCACCATGCAATATCTCACCTCGTGGGGTATCCTTCATCATGAAGAAAATGAGAGATCAGCCTAAAACTACATGAAGGGAACTTGTTAACCCTCCGTCACATACAACTGATCTGACAGGCGCTTCTCTTTTACTTTCATTTCTCCTTCCTCACCAGATTGTGAGGAAAGCCCCTCCCTCCAGGTAGTCTCCTGTCTCTTGAAGGTCTGTGAAACCTGATATCACAGTTGGATTTCAGAGCTTCAGGGGAGAGGATATAGCTGCACAGATCTCTCAGGCTCATTGTATGTGAATATGTCACATTCAGTAAGGTTGGTATTTTATGTTTTTATTCATCACAATAGTTTATTTAGCTTGTTTTATGAATGTATAGCACAAAATGTGAGGATATTTCATAGAAATAAGGGAGATTTTATAAAAGAAAGTGTGCTGCTCAGGCATATACAGTAGTTCCCTAACATATTCCTTCTCTTGCTTCAGATTATCTGCTGAAATGGAGAGGAAAATGTACAATTTATCCAAACAACTTGATGTTGAGGAAGTAACAAACATGCTGTTAGATGATAGAGACCTCACACTGAATGAGGATTTAGGAGAGGAAAGTGAGATTGATTCTCATGATGAGGTGGAAGAATGTGTCCTGGATTCTGAAACAGAGCAAGATGGTGACAGTGGTGGACTCTATTGTCACATGTACCAACCAATATATAGACATTATAAAGGACAAGTACATCTGCAACAGAACCATCAAGCCCACAGATGAAATAGAACTGCATGCTTTTTTTGGATTAGTGTACCTTGCAGGAGCTTATAGGGCAAATAGACAAAGTTTGGAGGAACTTTGGGGTAAAGATGGGGATGGAGTTGAAAAATGTAGCCTTGTTATGTCCATAAACAGATTCAAGATTCTAATTCGTTGCCTTCGGTTTGACGACAGAACTACCCGAACCGAACGCAAAACACATGACCGACTTGCTCCAATTCGTGATATATTTCAAAGATTTGTTGTAAACTGTAAACAAAGTTATTACCCTGGAGAGAATCTCACTATTGACGAAATGCTCCCTGGTTTTCGTGGTAGATGTGCCTTTCGTCAATATATTCCATCAAAGCCAAACAAATATGGAATAAAAATTTATGCCCTTGTTGATGCCAGTAAGACCTACACTTACAACCTGGAAGTTTATGCAGGAAAACAACCAGAAGGTCCTTACTGTGTGAGCAACAAACCCATTGATGTTGTAAAAAGACTGGCTGAACCCTTATTTGGATCGGGTCGCAATATTACAGCTGACAATTGGTTTACAAGTTGTGATCTGATTGATTATCTGAAAATTCAGAAGCTGTCTTTTGTGGGAACTGTAAGAAAAAACAAAAGGGAATTGCCGCCACAGTTTGTAAGTGTGAAAGAGAGACAACAGTACAGCAGTATGTTTGCATTCCATAATGGAAAGGCTTTAGTTTCCTATGTACCCATACCTCCCAACTTTTGAAGATGGGAAAGAGGGACAAATTTTAGGCCACGCCTCTGACCACACCCATTCATAATTAGTCACACCCATATCCACGTCCCAAGCACACCCATTTAGCACTGCTGATCACACTGTTTCATATACAATAGTTATAAACAAAAAAATATGGCCACACAGTGCTCCATACTGTATAATGACCACACATGATGCCCCATACTGTATAATGGCCACACATGAGGCTCCATACTGTATAATGACTGCACATGATGCTGCATACTGTATAATGACCACACATGATGCCCCATACTGTATAATGGCCACACATGAGGCTCCATACTGTATAATGAACACACATGACGCTCCATACTGTATAATGACCGCATGCATACTGTATAATGGCCGCACATGATGCTCCATACTGTATAATGACCGCACATGATGCTCCATACTGTATAATGACCGCACATGATGCTCCATACTGTATAATGGCCGCACATGATGCTCCATACTGTATAATGAACACACATGACGCTCCATACTGTATAATGACCGCATGCATACTGTATAATGGCCGCACATGATGCTCCATACTGTATAATGACCGCACATGATGCTCCATACTGTATAATGACCGCACATGATGCTCCATACTGTATAATGGCCGCACATGATGCTCCATACTGTATAATGACCGCACATGATGCTCCATACTGTATAATGAACACACATGATGCTCCATACTGTATAATGAACACACATGATGCTGCATACTGTATAATGACCACACATGATGCCCCATACTGTATAATGGCCACACATGAGGCTCCATACTGTATAATGAACACACATGACGCTCCATACTGTATAATGACCGCATGCATACTGTATAATGGCCGCACATGATGCTCCATACTGTATAATGACCGCACATGATGCTCCATACTGTATAATGACCGCACATGATGCTCCATACTGTATAATGGCCGCACATGATGCTCCATACTGTATAATGAACACACATGACGCTCCATACTGTATAATGACCGCATGCATACTGTATAATGGCCGCACATGATGCTCCATACTGTATAATGACCGCACATGATGCTCCATACTGTATAATGACCGCACATGATGCTCCATACTGTATAATGGCCGCACATGATGCTCCATACTGTATAATGACCGCACATGATGCTCCATACTGTATAATGACCGCATGCATACTGTATAATGGCCGCACATGATGCTCCATACTGTATAATGAACGCACATGATGCTCCATACTGTATAATGACCGCACATGATGCTCCATATTGTATAATGACCGCACATGATGCTCCATACTGTATACTGGCTGCACATGATGCTCCATACTGTATAATGAACACACATGATGCTCCATACTGTATAATGAACACACATGATGCTCCATACTGTATAATGGCCACACATGATGCTCCATATTGTATAATGACCACACATGATGCTCCATACTGTATACTGGCTGCACATGATGCTCCATATTGTATAATGACCGCACATGATGCTCCATACTGTATAATGACTGCACATGATGCTCCATACTGTATAATGACCCCACATGATGCTCCATACTGTATTATGGCCACAGTTCTCCATACTGTATAATGACATACAGGCACGCAGCTCACACACATGCAGCATCACACACACAGTATCACACATACACACGCAGCATCACAAACGCAGCTCACAAACACATGCAGCTTTGACACAAATGCATCACACATGCAGCCATCACACACACACACAGCCATCACACACACACGCAGTCATCACACACACACACGCAGCCATCACACACACACACAGCCATCACACACACACGCAGTCATCACACACACACACGCAGTCATCACACACACGCAGCCATCACACACACGCAGCCATCACACACACATGCAGCCATCACACACACACACACACACACACGCAGCCATCACACACACACACAGCCATCACACACATGCAGCCATCACACACACACGCAGCCATCACACACACGCAGCCATCACACACACACACACACGCAGCCATCACACACATGCAGCCATCACACACACACACGCAGCCATCACACACACACACGCAGCCATCACACACACCCAGCCATCACACACACCCAGCCATCACACACACACACACCCAGCCATCACACACACACACTCAGCCATCACACACACACACCCAGCCATCACACACACACACCCAGCCATCACACACACACACCCATCACACACACACACCCATCACACACACACACCCATCACACACACACACCCAGCCATCACACACACCCAGCCATCACACACACCAGATACCTCATACACACATGACACACACACAAATGCAGCATCACACATCTCACACACACACATCACACACACACACAATCTCCTCTGTGGTGCAGGGGCGGCTGATCTGTCCATGTGCACTGCAGCTCTTCAGTTTCTCCGGCTGCTCACAGCTCTGCACTGTCCCGGCACCTCCCCCGTCTCTCCTTCTCTGCCGGGATAGCAGCTAAGAGCAGGAGACGCCAGAGCTCCGTGCACACACAGGAGGAAGTGAGTCGCTGACCTCTCATCTTGATCGCTGCTGGCTCTCTTCCTCAGCGTGGCAGCGCCGCACACACAGGGGGCGGGGGGTGGGGGCGGGGGAGGGATCGGTCGGGAGGAGACCCAGCATGTATAAGAAAAAAAAAACAGCCACAAACCTAAGCTACTCAGGTGCCGCCCCCTGCATTGTCCCTGCCCTAGGCACGTAGTGCGGGACATTAGTGTCCCGCCCGGGATCCCGGGGCTGGCTGTCAAAATCAGGACAGTCCAGCGGGATCCGGGACGGTTGGGAGGTATGTGTACCACATGCCAAAAAAATCGTACTTCTTCTATCAACACTTCATGATGATGCTGCCATCGATCCTGGGACTGGGGCAGAAAAAAACCCGGAGATAATTACATTTTACAATGCCACCAAAGGGGGTGTGGATACAGCAGATCAGATGTGCTCCACTTTCAACGTTAGCAGAAACATCAAACGCTGGCCAATGGTCATATTTTTTGCTATGTTGAATTTGGGTGGTATAAATTCACAAGTGATTTATCTTGAAAACAAGCTTGAACCACTCCGTAGACGATTGTATCTGAAAAAATTGGCCCATGAACTAGTACTTGGAGAGCTACGCAGGAGAAGCGTGAAAACAATCGGTATCCCCTCTCGCCTTCAAGTTCAGCTCAAAAGGTTCCGCCCAGAAGATGATGGTGAAAAGTCACCATCTGCACCACCTCACAAAAGAAGGAGATGCACCACCTGCCAAACGGAAAGCGGAACCAGAAGGCTTTCAAATTATGAATGTCTCAAATGTCATAAAGCAATTTGCCTGACACATGCAAAAATGGTGTGTAATTCTTGCTATTTGCTCTGCAAGTGTGACTTTTCTGGGGAAACCTCAGCATCTACTTCTGATTGAATATGTTTTTAATAGTACTTAAGGTACCTTAAAATTAAGTTTGTGTTCAAAAATTTTCTTTGTACATTTTTTTGAGAGAGTTGAACTGGGGACTATTTGGCGGGAGTTTTGAAAAGTTTGTATTTCATAGTTATTAGTTTTATGTTAAGTAAATGTTTTTTTTTGCAACTGATTATGTGTAGTCTCTTTTATTACATCCCTATGAAGGTCACTGATCACTTTTAGAGCACTGAAATTGCAAACATTAGATATTATAGGTATTTTTCCAGCAGGCGCCTGACAGGCACATTGTATGTGAACTCGTTAGTCCGAATATTGTATGTGACGGAGGGTTAATGATCAAGGCAGCTGGGACGACAGTCACCAAGAAAACCATTGGTAACACATTAGACAGTAAAGGTTTAAAATCCTGCAGTCCAGCAAGGTCTCCCTGCTCAAGAAGGCACATGTGCAGGCCCGTCTGAAGTTTGCCAATGAACACCTGGATGATTCTGTAAGTGATTGGGAGAAGGTGCTGTTGTCAAATGAGACAAAAATTGAGGTATTTGGCATTAACTCAACTCGCCGTGATTAGAGGAAGAGAAATGCTGCCTATGACCCAAAGAACACCGTCCCCACTGTCAAGCATGGAGGTGAAAACATTATGTTTTGGGGGTGTTTCTCTACTAATGGCACAGGACTACTTCACTGCATCAATGGGAGAATGGATGGAGCCGTGTACCGTAAAATCCCGAGTGACAAACTCCTTCCCTCCGCCAGGACATTTAAAATGGGTCGTGGCTGGGTCTTCCAGCAAGACAATGACCCAAACCATACAGCCTAAGTAAAGCAAAAGAGATATGCATACAAGTGGGATCAATCTCAAAAAATATGTAATGTTTATTATTAATTCTAATACAAAAGCACAAGAAGGCAAGACATACTACGTTAAAAACATTTTAAAAACCAAGAAAAATGGCTGGTGGGCCATTCATTCCCCCAAGGCAGACAGAGAAATACAAAAGCACTTTATATTGAATAGATTGTCCAGATAATAGGTGTAAATAGTAAGAAGCTCAAGTCTCCTGCTTATCTGCTGCCAGCTATATAAGGTAACACCTAGATACAATAACTATAACCCAGGTGTTAAATACAAAAACGTCAATGTAGGCATATTTACCAAACAAGCTGTGCAGAAATCAGGTCCAAAATATAGCAAAAGGCACCCCAAGGGAACCTGTAGCCACTATCAAAGCTATTTGTCTAAAGCCCTAGGAATCTGGACTGTCAAATGAAGATACAGCAACCGATAATCAAGTGCTAGCCATGGGGGGAAGGAGAAAACCAAAGCCCCACGTGTATCGACGCTATTAAAGCATCTTCATCAGGGGAAGTGCAAAACATACAGCCAATGCAACAAAGAAGTGGCTCAAAAAGAAGCACATTAAAGGGAACCTGTCACCCCCCCGGCGTTTTTAACTAAAAGAGCCACCTTGTGCAGCAGTAATGCAAAGGTGGCTCTTTTAGTTCTGGGTGCTGTAACCGCCGAAATAATCAGTTTTGTAATTTTTCCTAAATACCTTTCTTCAGTCCTGGAGGCAGGCCTTTCCCCCCCTGCTGCAGACGCCACACAGCCGTCACTCAAATCTTCTTGGCGCCGGGCGCCGCCTCCTCACCGCAGTTTTGAAGTGAGCCGGCGCCTGCGCTCTTTTCTCCTGCCTTGGGCAGGTGCAGTGAGTGCTGCACGTCTGTCCTCATATGCAGTCCAGCTGACTGCACTTGTGCGGACGCCCTGCCTGTGAGCTCAGGCGCCGGCTCATTTCAAAACAGCGGTGAGGAGGCGGCGCCCGACACCAAGAAGATTTGAGTGACGGCTGTGTCGCGTCTGCAGCAGGGGGAAAAGGCCTGCCTCCTTGACTGAAGAAAAGGTATTTAGGACAAATTACAAAACTGATTATTTCGGAAGTTACAGCACCCAGAACTAAAAGAGCCACCTTGTCAGAATGCAGCATTACTGCTGCACAAGGTGGCTCTTTTAGTTAAAAATGCCTGGGAGGGGGTGACAGGTTCCCTTTAAGATCCTAGAGTGGCCTAGCCAGTCTCCAGACATTAATCCCCCATAGAAATCTTATGAAGGGAGTTGAAGCTCCTAGTTGCTATGCGACAGCCTCAAAATCTTAATGATTTAGAGATGATCTGTAAAGAGGAGTAGACCAAAATTCCTCCTGACATGTGCGCAAGTGCAGCGCCCCAGAGTCCTGGTCGTTGCAGTACTGACGCTCTGCCACTAAGGGGAGTGATGGTACGTCTGATGGCACTTAAGGAGTTCACCTGACCAGGTATCACAGTCACACATTACACTTCACACTCTGGCCACCAGGGGGAGCAAAGGGTTCTATGTATTAGGCCACTCCTCACAATCTGGTAAAACTGGAGGCTGGAGGAGGAAGTTAGAGAGAAGCTGACTGGGTTTTGCCCAGGCAACACCTATTGAGAGAAGAGGTTGCTTGGGAAGATTCAGGGGGGTCCCTGTCAGGGGTGGGATCCTGACAGAGGCCTAGCGAAAAGGTCAGTTCGTTACGGAACCGCGCCTGCACTTCATTGCGGCGGTATCTTAAGAAAGGATAAGAAGTGAGGTTTATTGTGGAGAAGTGAGAAACGAGAACACAGCAGAAAGGAGAATTGAACCAGTAGGAGTCGTGCCCCGAGATCGGCAACATCCTACTGAGGCGCGTAGCCGGTGGCCGGAACGCCGAGGAAGTATTGAGCTCCACGCATTACTTCAAACAGCGGCAGGGCAGTTGACTTTAGGTTGGCTGTCTCACCTAAATCACCTAATCAGACAATGGAGGCAATTGTGGGAGAGGGGCGTCTCTAGGGTCCCTATAAAATAACTCCAGGCCTACCCCGTCATACGGGTGCGTCCTAGCCAAATCATCTGGGGGACGGAGAGAGAAAGAACATCAGAAACAGACACAACAGTTGTGAGGACTATCCCGTGGTTCTCAGCAGGGAGGTACTACAACACACAGGCGCTAGAAGGTAGGCACTGATTTCCACCTGCAAAGGGAACTCTGGAGGTGCCTTCGGACCGGCCGGTCTCAGCCAGCCCTGTTAGCAGTGCTCTAGATTGCGGATCCCGAAGCCTTCAGTAAAGAGGTAAAGAGACTGCAACCCTGTGTCCTCGTTATTCATCGCACCTTGCACCACGCACCATCATCACTCCTTTCATTGGACGCCCCTTAGCAGGGTCACGGACTGGGTCTAGCCACCGTGACAACCCCAGGACCGAGACAGAGAGGCCCGGTACCGAGTACCCCACGGCCCTGCGTCTGGGGGCGCTCCACAAACATTATCATAAACTACAAAAAACGTCTGACTGCTGTGCTTGCCAACAAGAGTTTTGACAACAAGTATTAAATCTTGTGTGCCAGAGGGATCAAATACATATTTCTCACTGCAAAATGCAAATAAATGTATATAATTTATACAATGTGATTTTATGGATTGTATTTTTGATATTCTATCTCTCAATGTTAAAATTAACCTACCCTTAAGATTAAAGACTGTTGATGTCTTTGACAGTGGGCAAAATCAGCAAGGGGTCAAATAATTAATTCCTTCACTTTACCTACAGAAGTGTAAATCATAATGTTTTCTACTAATTTTTTTTACCCACTCCATTGTGGAGATACAGGGTGCCGAAATTCCTGCACCTTATGGGTTATTTTTTTCTATCATAGAACGTGGTCGATTTATTACATTCAGTTTTGTGGACGTGTAGTTTCAACCACCTATGATGCTGCCCAATCATAAACCGGCAGTGTCAAAGCATGCAAAAATTATATGCCCACAACTTTAAGCAAAATAAACTGTCCAAAGACATTGTCAGAGCTACACCAGAGTGGTCACTTGAGATTTCACCTCAGGTGAACACACTGTCAATGTAACTGTTCCCAGCGGGACACTAACAGGAATGCCTCCCTCCTGGCACTTTTTGTCAGTGACACGCTGTTAGGGTTGGCGGAACGCACCGAGTATATATATATATATATATATATATATATATATATATATATATATATTGAGTAGTAGGTGCGTTCGCAACCCGGTGTCCACCGTGCAGGAGAGAACCTGCTGCTAGTAAAAGACAGTACTATATGGCGGTATAAGCGAACTCTGTTACTTCACAGATTCACTTGAAAAAGAGAACGCTGTGCCCTGTTAACCTCACAGGGGAACAGCTACCTAATAGAGCCGACAGTGGTCATGCAGTCAGCATAGCACACACAAAACTCCTCACCGGAGGTGCCGGTATTCTAGGGGCTTATTTTAGCCAAACCATGAATCCACATACACAAACTCCTCACCGGAGGTGCCAGTATTCTAGGGGCTTATATCAGCCGAACCCTGACCACATGCAAGCATGACCACACTGGCGCTGAGCTCATAACTTAGGTTAATACTAGCGCATGGCCGTGCGGCCATGCAAACCTTTTATAGTTGCAGCAACTTCAGGACCTTCCTAGAGGACCAATGGGAGCTGGTGCAGTACCTGAGCATGTGACCCTCGACCTCCAATGAGAGGTCTTACCCTGGGCATGCTCAGAAGGGGAAATGCAGGACTTAGTCCCAAAGACTTCTGATTGCCGCTGACCAGTACTGGCTACAATGGCTGAGCCTGGAAAGGCAGCAGTAATCATCCACACCATATCAGGCTGAGCCAGATGCCGGGATCGCTGTCTCCGCTGAGCAGGCTCCACTGCGGCTGGAGAAGAATGGGAGACCGCAGTGGAGATGGTTTGAGATTCCCTCTGTGCAGAGGCGGGAACTCGACCCCTAACACACGAAGCTGATGGCCTTCAAAATTATTATGCAATGCTCGTTGTAGTGGGTAAGGCTAGTAGTAATACTTACCTTCCCGAAGTAGGTCTGCCATCCTGGGTCTGCAGCTGCTTCCACGATAATCCTCACTCTGCCAGCCACTCTGAGGCTGTGTTGCATTATCTCACATGACCAGGTTGGCACAGCTCTGACCGGCTCTCTGGGCTGTTCATTTTGGTCAGAACTATGGGCGTATACTTATCCCAGGCCATGATGCTGACTTTTTATGAATCGGCAGTGTCATAGTGAGTTGAAAGTAAATGCCCATAAAGTTGATTGAAATAAACCACCCAGTTGCAAGATGAAAAAAAGTAACCCATAAGATGTTGGTAATTTTGCACTCTATCTCTACAACATAGTAAAAAAATAGTTATGTTCTATGTTCCTGCAGGAGTATGCAGGAATGTACAATCCATCATGTAGATTTTGTGAAATGTCCTCTTTAAGTGCTCTGTCACACCTAGGGCACTTAACATCTCATTTGCCTATAAATTATGTATACCGTAATTATATTCTATTTACATTTATAGACTATATGCTGTACAAAATCTACTATATAACAACTTGATTTGCAATAGTTCTCATGTCGGTTTTGTCTTGCATAGTCAGATGAATGCAGAACAATGTGAAATCGTCCGGATGATACGTAATTACTACTGTACATGCTTTTGTTATTATTGGCTAAGCAAGAAAGAAACATATCCCTTATATGCCTAAATCACAGTACGCAGTCAGGCCTTCTGTGCGCTGCAATGTAGGCTTCCACTAGATTAGTAAACAGCTTGAAATAACATATTTGCCAGAATCACATAAATCATGCTATAAACTATTTGTTGCTGAAACTGTCCAGATTGATGAAGTGACCTATCCTCCACAAGTAAATCATTTCTGCAGAAAGCAACACTTCATAGCATGTGTAGCTCCCCACACTACTTTCCAGCAAAACTTATTCTTTATCAGAAGCTGTTTACCCTTTGCTGTCCAAAGAAAGCAAACTTTGAAGATTCATTGGAGCAGGGTGCTCTGTGAGGGATGACACCTTAGAAGTTATGTCCCATTATACCCAACACAACTTCTATTTCCTTAAAGAAAAAAGCCCGGCTTATTTTGCGCAGCATACATTGCTGCTGTGTTTTCTAAATAAATGATAATGTATCAATTTAAACCATATTTAACTTGTGTATCCAGGTAAATATTTTATTGAGATGTAAACGGAGAAATGTTTCTCTTCTTATTACCAGATGTAGAAACTTTGATTATATAGCCTATCATTTGCCACTGGAGAAGAATTTTAAATAAACAAACCATAGCAAGCATACAGGAATTCATACCAAATTTTATATTACATATACATTTTATAATGTGTAATTAACAATACATTTTTGGTAAACCTTGCATTCAAGTCAACCCATTAATCTCCAGGCATTACTCAATTCATGGCTTCAGTAAGGTTGACTTTGGATAGGAGTATAATATTATATATATACAGTTCTGTTTTCAGTCTACAGTAGAGATGAGCTATCCCAAAAGTATGTTATTCTCCCTACATATGCCTGTGATGAACTTGCTCCTCGTCACCCCTCCTGATGTCGCTATTATGTTTGAGGGATCATGCGGTACAGTCTCTGCATTTGTATCGTTGTGACTTTCTGCACCCCTGGAGACACGTAAAGACAGCTTGGCACAGTTTTACACAAACACCCAATGTCTACACGGGCCCAGGGAGGCACAGGGAGTGAGAGGATGTGGCCAGCCGCTGACATGGCACCACACTCGCTCATAACCCTGACAGGCTGAGAGGCCCCTTTCACTAGCATCAGTGAAACATAGCGCTGCCAGGCTAGTAGAACTGCCACCAGTTCCTCGTTAGAAAGAAGCCCAGTTCGTTAACGGGATTATATCAGGCCAGAAACCAGCCCCAGTAGCTTGTGAAATTAAAACCAAGAACACGGATGGTTGGATTCATGGATCGAGAATAAAGAGCAGCCCAAGGTTAAATTATATATTTAATTGCCTTAAGGATACACTAGACAATACACGAAATGCACAATGGCTATACATATACAATGGTCAGATATGCAAATACAGGTAAAGTACAAAAGATATAAGCAGATGATTCATGTCATTTACCGGTTTGATGTTTTACCATGTGTGCTGGGCCACATGGGGGCATGGACTGAAAGCTGGTTCCAGTTTCTCCTAGCATGTTACACGACATTCGCCCCCCTTTAGAAGTGAACAGCAAGTATGACATAGACAATGAGAGAGCATATGGTCTTCAAGTCTTTATCCCCTTGGTCACTCCTTTCCGCCCCCGAGATGGGCCTCATCCCCCTCCCCTAGGTGTTTGTAGCTAAAACTTCCAAAACCTATGAAGGATCATAACTTCCTAATCGAAGGTCATAGGATGTCGGTTCCTCTATTTGACATTGAGATTTATGTGCATCCAGTTTGTGTTTATACATATATTGGTTGAATATAAACATTTAAATAAACACGTATTTCTGAACAATGGTAAACAAACTTTATTAAATATTATAAAAACAAAAATTAAAGGTTTAAAAAATACCCAACAGTGCTTGGGTGAGCCAAAGAACCAGAAGAGGCATCACCATTGGGTGGACAGGATAATCAAAAAAATTATATAAAAAAAATAGCATAGCAAGCTGCAGTACAAACGATCGAGGCAAAGATCATAGACAACAGGGATACAAGTGAATTAAAGGCTAAATAGTGCCATTATATATACAAAAAGGAACCCTAATACTAAGATCCATGGATCCCCAATACAAAGAAATAGTAACAAATATAGACCGTAGATAACGGGGTTAAGAATAATGAACAAACTACATGTAGACTAGTGCCTTATACAAGCCAAAAGAGGCCCCCGATCCTAAGGTCTATAGATCCCCAAAAGATTTATATGGAAGTACCGTACATACAGTTAGGTGCAAGCATGAATATAAATATAACTTACCAATACTCAAATGGCGATGCCACAGCCCCTATGCGCATTTCAGCGGCGTGCCTTCGTCAGGGGACAGTGACAGGTAATAAAGAAAAATTATCTCATATCTAGTATGAATATTCAAGTTGACTTTTATTACTACCTAAAGAATATGACAACATGCTGTTTATTTTCTGCAGTAAAAAATGTTTCCAAAGCTCAAGGTGGACAAGTGAGACATCCAGGTAATTAATACTAACCTATGTCAAAAACTGATGTCAATTTAGAGGTACCGTAAATGCAGGGTATATTTGCCACACCTTAATTTTAGAATACACCTCTATTGTAAAGCTTTATTTCACAAGTGTTTATAAGGAAATTAGAATTATGACAAAAGCTAAAATAATAAAAACCATTAAAAGTCTTCTGAATTTTAATAACTTATTAAATAATGTGTAATCCAATGTCTTCAAATAATGAAAGGAAGAATTTCATAGTATAAAAGATTTACTATTTGCTATGCTTTAAATAAATTCCTCCAACACCTCAGTGCCATAGTTTTACAGCAGTATACGCAAAAGAACATAAATCGTGTTGAAAAAAATCTATAAATACAACTCCCCCTTCAACATTTTACGGAATTGTTTTGTAAAGAGATGAGTGAGTGGGCAGATAGTAATAATGATTTATCTGTGTCTTCTGTGAAATGTACATGATAATAAGTCTTTAAGTTATTGAACGTAATGGTAAAATATACCCAAAGGAAATGGACATGGCTAATTGATATATCCTAATGCTTTCGAGATGTTAATTAGTTTTTATAATTTGTCAGAAAAATAAAAAAAGGAGTGGTTTACACATCCATTAAGTAACATATAATAATATATAATAATAATAATAATAATATAATAATAATAAAATCATAATAATATAAAAATAATTTTTAGAACTCATCTTTCTCACCACACTTGCTGCAATCCACCTTCTCGTCCTCCGCTATAATCAGCCACATCTTCCCTTATATCTCCAGTACTGAATAAGCTACTAACTTCACACTGATAGATAAGAGGCCTACTTGGCACCAAAAGCCCCATTGCAGAGTGAAGATGGCAAAAGATGATGTTGCGCTAGAGGAAGGAGGAAAAAGAGGCCGGACAATTAGGGACAATAATAGAGATGTAGAAGGAATTGTAAGTGGTGAGGTATTGACTAAATATTTTTTTAACTCCTTTCCAAACCTTTCACAATTCAGCAAAATGGTGGTCAGCTGGCAGCCATTTTGCTGTATTTGCAAAAAAATCAGATTCAAAAGGAACCATTTTTTTTAATTCACCTCAAAGAAATTAATTCATCTCGACTGGATAGCGTTTATATTTTCCAAATTTTCTAACAGGTGTATGCCTTATGTATACATAAACTAATTCAGCACTTATTGATCAAATATATAGTATTTTTTTACAATAAAAATGTGTCACAAATGTATTTTTTATGATACATTTTATTGTGTTTTTAAAGAATAAAAATGCAAGGACACTTGCCTCAGTTTAGACTTGCAGGAAGAAGACAAGCTTAAAGGGATCATTCACCTTTGTGGAAACTTTCTTTTTCTTACATAAATGCATGTAATTGGAGCTAAAACCATTTTTTGCAATTGGGCTTTATTAGACATTTTGCACCATTTGCCTACTGTAGCCACTGTTTTACACTACTGATGGCTGCAGAATGAGGTAGCAGTATTAGTTCACATTACTTTATCAGTTGAGTTAGTGACATGATTTTGTGACACTTACTAATACATAGTATCAGGTTTTCTTCCTGCTCTAGTACGTGCAGATTTCCTCGCTGCACAGCTCTCCAGTCCATAAAATGGCTGCTGGTAGTGGAACATGTGACCAGACTTGTCAATTAATGTAACTAGACTTGTCAATGAGTTTTGACCATTTAAACACTCACATGAGAAAACTGCCTTTCTACTGGAGGAGACAGATGTACAGGTCTGATCACATACAGCTTTGCACTTAACCTAAATGTTATGGATGATGCTTCCCCTTTTAATCGCAACAAGTACACGTCTAAATAATACTGCTTAAACTATACATGGCTGCAGCACTGGAAACAACACGGTTCAATGTTGGGGCCCAGTTGCCATGGGTGATGGCGCTCATGAAGAATACATTGGTGCACATAATGCCATAGGAACAAGATTCCCTCTACAGCTGGTCCTATTATTACTTTGTGTGTTGAAGCACAAGCCCCAGCAATGTTCCCTTATAGATAGCTTTTCTATACTTGACCCCAGTGGAACCAAAAGTAACAGCAAGCTACTCACTCTTTGATGTGACAGTTCTACAGTCACACAGGATTCAATTGCTTAGGGATACAAGGCAGAGTTTTTCTCATTGATGGGAAGCCAGGAGGAGGTGGGCAACCCCAGATAACCTGGTTGTTCTGTTGTAGTGCAGCTCCAGGGCTCGCTGTCCGCTCACATGGATCTGTAGAACTATCAATCCGCACACTGCGCTCTCCTTTTGGATCACTGCTGTCTCTTTTCTGTAATGGCTGACAATCCTCATGTCCCCTGGTACTATCTACTCCTCCCTTCTCCTCCAGCTTGCTCAGCCAATCAGTCCTGCCCTCTGATGCTGCTCTTTGTGCTACAGGTTGCCAAGGCAATGCAGCTAAGCAGGAACTAATGTCTCTTACTAGGAAACACTGTCTGTTCCAATCAGACACCAGTTTTCCCCCAGGGGTTACACTCTCTGCCTGGTGAGTTTCTGTAGGCTCACACCCACAAAATGAAGAATCACCACCTGCAAAAAAAACTTGACCACTACCATAGCCAGTCACACACAAATCCCTTACGGGCCACGTGAGAGCAGAGGGGAAATACAGCCATATATAATTGAAATGAGGGTGTGCTACTCTGGGAACCTCAGTAGTTTGCCCCAACTGATCATATGCTAGCATTATGGGGGCAAAATGTCCTGTTTGGGACGAGTATATACTACAGGGACCCCCTCATCGGCTCCTATATCTTGACCTTCAGGCTAAGGCACCATGGTAGTCATCTTTTCATTTGATTTTTTTGCATCTTCTAAACTGTCCCCCAACTGGTGACAGCACGGGCTTGATGCTGAACCACACTCTTCTGGAGAATCTTCTTTAGCTGATTAGTCTGGGTTACAGAGCACGGGTCACCTATCCATCTGAAGTATGTCCCAAATTCATAACTGGAATAGCTCTCAATATCGTCAGGAATGACCATAGGACTGGTCTATTGTCTAAGTTAAAGACTCCTACGGGGAGATGAGTTGGCTTGACAAGCTCCATTGCTCTGTGACTGCAGCAACTAGATGTTCTGCCCTACAGGCAGCAAATGATGATGATAATATGTCTTGACACTTCCACCGAAGTTCCACTTCCTTTCTCAGGCTTCACTCTGTAGACTGGGATATCAGGCAGCTTATCCACCCTCAGTCAGCAAGCTTTTGTTTTCCATGAAGGCTCAACTGATGGATGAGAACTCTAACTCCTGGCTGCAAAATATGGTCTTTGTCTTGTAATGAGTTTTGTTTCAACCTTCTCAATTTACCTAATCAGCCTGTCAGTAGGCACCCCCTTCATCTCTTCCTTCAGGGGTGACATGTACTTCAGGTAGTTCTAGATTAATGATCAGGGGACACTCCAAAACTAACATCCAATGGTAATCTGGCTTCCATTCCAAACATGAGGAAGTAGGGGGAGTACCCAGTTAACTCATTTTTTATACAGTTGTATGCATGGACTAATTGACTTATGTGTCAGCTCCAATGCCCTTTCTGTTTTGGGTTCAAGGTACCAAACATATTAAGGAGGGTATGGTTGAACCTTTCAGGTTGAGGATCTCCCTGAGGATGAAACAGTGTGGTACTTAGGTTCTTGATTCCACAAATCTCACACAATTCCTTGATTAGTCGACTCTTGAAGTCCCTTCCTTGGTCACAACGGATATTTGCTGGCAGCCTATAATTCACAAAGAATTTCTCCTACAATGTTTTGGCCACGGTGGTTGCCCTCTGGTCTTTGGTGGTGCAGCTTGAGCACATCTAGTGAAATGATCAGTGACCACTATAACATTGCTGATATTTCCTTCATCAGGCTCAATAGAAAAGAAGTTGATGCACAAGAGGGCCATCACTGATAATGTTAACAAGGGGGACGGACTAAGAAAGCAAACTTTTCCTCAGGACACACTGCGCACAAGATTTACAGTAACTCTCAATGTCAGCTTCTATTCTTAGCCAGTAAAATCCATCTGCTAGGAAACTACTGGTCTTCTCAACATCTAGGTGCCCATGGTCGTCATGCAGCACCTTCATAACATCTTCTGAAACCAAGTGGGAAGGATCAGCTGTCTACGAACTTCATTCCTCTGACTTTTGACCAATAGGTATAGCAATTCATTTTTCACAACAAAAAATGTAAAGGAAAAAAAACAGGATCTGAAAAAAACAGTGTTTCTCTATGGAAATATATCAATTGGCCAGAAATGACTAAGGAGAAATGTGCAACTTACACTCTAACCACTCACAAATGCAACCAAGCCTTCAGTGAATTGTAATACGCCTGCAACTGTCACCTGGTTTCTACCTTGACACTGCCACAAGGGCACTGAACAAACAGGAACAATTAAGAAGTGCTAACTGACAATTTGTAAAGTTTCGAGGTAATAATGCAGATAACAATGCTCACATGGTAGGGGGAGGCAGGTAGTCCACAACCCCTGTATCCTGGTGCAAAGGAACCTCGTCAATCATATCTTCAGTTGTGGTGCTCACACGGCTGTCGCCCCGCTGGATGTGGTGTGCAGCTCTGCATGCGCTGTCAGCATGCCCAGTCAGCAGAGTTGTGACACAACTGCTTACCATTAACTCCTCCTGCTGTGGGTAATAATGAATCACTCCTACGGATACCAATGGGTATAGTGAAAAAAGTTATTTAATGTCAGCATAACATAAAAACAATTGCAACACGTTTCGGGAGGGAACTTCCTCAGACATAAAAACATACACAATTACAAACATGAAGTGAGTTTTGACTCTAATATGATTGGTTTTTATACACCCATACACCCCATCCCTTCATTACCCTTATTAATTCTCATAAGACTGCATAAAATTAACCATTCATGGGCAGGGTGTTACCACCACCAATGTGATTACCTTGCAACAACAACAAAATAAATAAATACCCAGAATTTATAAGCATACCTGTGGGATTCTGGCAACTTGTTCTTCCTATTAAAAGATCAGGTGTGAGAAAATTGTATGTTCTGGATAACAATGGGTGCAAATGCCCTTTTTACCACTATTCCACATGATAAAGGTCTTAAGGTAATAGATCATTTGCTATCATTAGACCTCTTGGTGGCAGAAGCCCCAAAATGGTTTATAGTTAATTTGTTTGAATTTATTTTAAAACACAATTATTTCATCTTTGATTATGTATTTTATCTGCTACACAAAAGCACCGCAATGGGAGCAAAATGTGCACCGGTTTTTGCTAACCTTTATGTGGTGACCTTTGAGAAGGTTTTTATTAATCAAAATACACCTTTTTCATCTAACATAGTTTTTTGTAAACAGTTTATAGATGATTTGATATTCATTTGGAAAGGGTCAGAGGAGAAACTGAAAAAAATTGTCACCTATCTAAATAAGAATGAAAGGGACCTCACTTTTTTTGAAGAACATCATCGTAAGGGAGCTGTCTTCCCGGATTATAAAATTTATGTTAAGCACAATGAAATTTGCACAAAAACACACTTTCAAGAGGCAGATGCAAAGTTTTTTTAAACATTTTCACAGTAATCATTTGAGGAAGTGGGAAACCAATATGCCCTTCAGTCAGATGGTGCGTATGAGAAGAAACTGCACAGATGACAGGGATTGTTTTCAGCAAATGAATAAGATATGTGTTAGAATAAAAGAAAAAGGTTATCCCAGAACCATTATTGAAGGAGCAAAAAAGAAAGACAACGAAATGAACTGACTTAGCTACATAAATAATACCCATTCTACTCATTCTAAAAATAATAAAAAAAAGATTCTCAACATTTTAATAAATATAATTTACCATGTTCAACAGCAATGTGCAACAAATTCAGAATGTTTTTTTAAAAAAAACATTGCGATATTCTAAGAATTGATCCTCATGTAGAAAAGGTTCTAGATACACGACCGCAAATAGTTTTTAGGAGAGTGAGAACTATCAAAGAGATAGTAGCTCACTTCTATCCAAAACTGAAGAAGGGGGATTGAACCAGAAAGGACAAAAATTGGCTTAATTTAAAGGGGGTATTTGCAGTTGTGCTCAAAAGTTTAGATACCCCGGGAGAATTTTTGCTTTCTTGGCCTTTTTTCAGAGAACATGAATGATAACACCAACACTTTTTCTCCACTCATGGTTAGTGGTTGGGTGAAGACATTTATTGTCAAAATACTGTGTTTTCTCTTTTTAAATCATAATGACAATCCAAAACATCCAAATGACCCTGATCAAATATTCACATACCCTATTTCTTACTTAATACCGTGTTTTGCCCCCTCTAACATCAATGACAGCTTGAAGTCTTTTCTGGTAGTTGTGAATGAGTTTCTTTATTTTTTCAGATGGTAAAGCTGCCCACTCTTCTTGGCAAAAAGCCTCCAGTTCCTGGAAATTCCTGTCTAGCATGAAGTGCACGCTTGAGATCTTCCCAGAGTGTCTCAATGATATTGAGCTTTAGGAGACTTTGGTGGCCACTCCAGAACCTTAACTTTGTTCTGCTGTAGCCAATGATAGCTCGACTGAGCCTTGTGTTTTGGATCGTTGTCATGTTGGAATATCCAAGTATGTCCCATGCGCAGCTTCCAGGTTGATGAGTGCAAATTTGCCTCCAGTATTTCCTGATAACATGTTGCATTCATATTTCCTTCAACTTTGACCAATTTTCCTGTTTCCTGCCTTTGTAGCTCACACATCTCCAAAACATCAGTGATCCATCGCTGTGCTTTACAGTAGGAATGGTGCTCCTTTCATCCTAGGCCTTGTTGACATCACTCCAAATGTAACGTCTATGGTTGTGGCCAAAAAGTAAAATTTTGGTCTCATCACTCCAAATTACCTTGCTCCAGAATTTTGAGGCTTGTCTCTGTTTTGCATATTGTAGGCTTTCTTCTGGTGACTTGACCATGCAACCCATTTTTCTTCAAGTGCCTCCTTATTGTGCATCTTGAAACAGCCACACTGCTAGTTTCCAGAGAGTCCTGTACTTCAGCTGATGTTATTTGTGGGTTTTTCTCTGCATCCCAAACAATTTTCCTGGCAGTTGTAGACGACATTTTTGTTGGTCTCCTGACTGTGGTTTTGTTTTTCTAGAGCCCCTGATTTTCCATTTGCTAATCACAGTTTGAACTCTGCTGACTGACATTATCAATTCCTTGGATATATTTTTGTATCCCTTTCCTGTTTTATACGGGTCAACTACCTTTTCCTGTTGATCCTTTGACAATTCTTTTGCTTTCTCCTTGACTCACAGTCCAGAAACATCAGTGGCTGGATGTAAGATGCAAGAGTCTGTCTGGATCCCAGAAACTCACTCAGCTTTTATGCACACACTGATTACAAGCAAATGGGTCACATGTGAGGATGTTTCTTTTAGTAGCCATTCAAACCCATTTGTGTCAACTTCTGTGCATGTTATCATGCCAAAATCACCAGGGTATGTGATCTTTTGATCAGGGTCATTTGGATATTTTGAGCTGTCATTATGATTTAAAAAGAGAAAACACAGTAGTCTGACAATAAATGTCTTCATCCAACCACTAGCCTTGAGTGGAGAAAAAGTTTTGGTGTTATCATTCATTTTCTCTGAAAAAAGGCCAATAAAGCAAAAATTATGATGGAGTATGTAAACACAACTGTAAATGTGGAAGCAAGAAATGAGACATATGTGGGTGCTTTACCCACAGACAGAACACTTTTAAGAGTAATGTCACGGGAGATTTTTTATATAAATCAATTCCTCAACTGCTGTAGCAATTTTATCATCTATTTGCTGGAATGCCCATGTGGCCTTCAATGCAAAGGCAGAACAACCATATCCTTAAGGGAAAGATTGAATGAAGACAGAGACAATATCAACACAAAATAAAAAATCATAGTGTTTCACAACACTTCTCATTGGAGCATAATAATGATTAGCCAGATATAGAAATCTCTGCAGAAGAGAGATGTATTATATTTTTCGACTTGACTGCCTAGGCCCTAAAGCGTTCTCCCTGGAGAACGTTGTATAACTGGGTTTTTGGAGGGGTTTATTAAAAAAAATACTATTTTTTTTTTTTTTTTTTTTTGCAAAGTAATTACATTAGTGGTGGTAAAACACAGCCCGCCATGATTGGTTAATTGCATGCTATCTTGTGAGGGTTAATAAGGGTGATGAAGGGATGGGATGTGCAAAACAATCATTTAAGAGTCAAATCTCATTCCATGTTTGCAATTGTACATTTTTATGCCTGAGGAAGTTCCCCTCAAAACACATTGCAATTGTTTTTATGCTGTGCTGACATTAAATAACTTTTTTCACCATACTAAGTTGGTATCTTATAGACGCCCCTCAATTACTAACCCCTTGGCTATTAATTTTTACCCACACCCGTCTGTTTAGCCTTTGCTGGTTTGAATTTATAGGGGACCCTATGTTATTTTTTTTCTGGGGTCCCCATAAATTCACCAGGAAAGGCTAAGCAAACAGCTTTGAGCTGTTATTAATAGCCTGGGCACCTTATGGGCTATTGTACCTTATCTCAGATTATTAACATCAGCCCTCAGCTATGGGCTTCCCCTCTGCTGGTTATGAACATTGCAAGTCATTTTTTTTATTTCATTTTAATTCTTTATTTTAGACAGGAGTTACACAGATGCTGTTCAATACAACTCCCATCATTGTTGACTGGCTGAACTGATCACAGGGAGACCAGGCAGCAATGATAAGAGCTGCCTTCAGCAGCCAATGCCTGTGATTAACGTGAACTGTACTGCTTTCCCAGGTGCCGGCAGCTGAATACAGCTCGTTGATCTCAGCACGATCAGAAGACAATGATAAGAGCTGCCTTCTGTGCGAACTGAACATTTCCCAGGCATCGGTATGTGTCACATGGACACAAGGATGGCACACAGATGTAAAACACAAACACATGGACATCAAATGAATATTCGAATGTCACATGGATGTCACATATGTACATACGGATGGCACACGGACACGGGCCACAGATGTTACCAGTATTTTCCTGTACAGGAACATGTGAAGGAGGCCTTACATGTCAGCAGTGTGGCAAATGGTGCAAGAGAATTTTGTTCTCTTTTTTTGCTATACGCTGCAAATCAAATCTCAAAATGTTTGAATTCACATGAAAGAAGAATGACAGGAAATTCATCTCGAACTCGGTCCTCTGTAGATCGATCCACTGATCTCTATAAGTAACCTCTATTTCCAATAGTCAAACTGGATTTACTATACTGTTACTCTAATTAGGTTTCATTATTATATGTGCAATTGCATATGCAATATGATGAATCATGGAAAGAAAATCTGAAACTATGTGTGTGCATGTTGCAATGCACCTAGTCATGACTATTGCATTCATTTCCTTTTCTTTACAAGATCAGATTAGGAACAGAGTCTACTCTTTTAGTGCTCTACGTGTTTCGATCTCGCTAAAGACTAATGGGTTGTATTTTCTTCTTTCCTTCCAAGATCTCATTCCAAACATATTTTTCAGAAGCAGAAAAAAAAATCAATATGTCCATACTTGGAAAGAGAATACTATGATCTCATAGTTATAACTTTCCTTTTTTTCTTGTTGAAAGTGCAAGCTTCACGAAGGACAGCTCACTTACATAAACACATAAAACTAATGAGGAAAATTAAGAGTAGAATTTTTTTCTCCATTTTTCCCATCGATTTGAATTGAACAATTACATTTTTATTTATTTTTACATTTGTACACATTTTTTATATTACATGAGTATTGATCAAGCCTTCAAGGTGACACAGAGTGGCTCACGATTTGCAGTATCTCAACTTATAGGTTACTTTAACTTTTCCTTATGGTAAAGAAAGTTGCAATGGTTCTTACAAAGATTGTTAAAAATGTACATAGTCTGAATATGTAATATGGTTTCAAGGCATCTAGCAACTTTTTTTCCCACAAGAAAACATTGGAAACAACTACAAGTTTGGTAATGTGGCAATTTTACTGCAAACTTTTTTTTTTATTTTAGGTTGCATTATGTGTTTTTTTTCCAGATGCAAATTATTACATCTCTTCCACTCTGGCCACAGATCTACATAGTTGTGTTGAGGAGACCAAAAGAGAACAGAAAACTGAGGCACAGTTGAAAAAGTAAGTTTCAAAGTATCAGGACAATAAAGAAAGTTATGAATAGTTGCGTTGGGTTAGACAATTTAAATATAGTTAGTCCCTATTTAATTTAGGGATTGCTAGAGATCATAAAAGTGAATACAATGCACATTAATTACATTTTTAAGTTTCACTATTGTAAAACATTGACACAAGGGTTGAAGGAGGATGTTGATAAGTAAAAAAAAATGTTAAGACTTAAATATGGTGCAGGTTTATTTCAATCTGTTATCGTTCAATTTACATCACATTTCTTAATAATTCAATCATTATTTCCATCATGCTATGCACAACATGATGCAAGCCAATCATTCATACCAGCATTTTTTCTACTTTTTAATATGGAATGCATAAAGTATTGTCTTTATTCATAGATAATATATATAGCAGATTATGATATTAAGCAAACCAAAGAAAATAAAAGCTAGGAACTGACTAACTCTCTGAATATAGAGAACACATTGATCATTGAAGTGAATAATGATGCTGAAGAATATGTTGCATTATATAAAGATTATTATTATTATTATTATCCTACTACAATATGAGCTGTCAGCTAGTAAGATATATTAGACAACATCAGTGTTAATTAAAAGTTTACTGTGCTTCACAAAACCACTGATCAGTTAACACAATCATTGTATTTTGTAGATAGGTCTAGCTGTCCTCAGGGAATGAAAGATCTTCTGCCAGGGTATGTAGCTTCTTCTGATCCAGTGGGCTTGCTACTTAGGAATTTTCGGTCTTCTATTCATCCTGTACAACATGAAATATGTTTGGCAGAAAACTTTAAAAGAAGGCTCAAGGGGTCGAACTCTTTTAACAACTTTTGGCCATATTCTCAGTGATAAGTTAAAATAACTGAGCTTTACTTACAACACTGGATTTGGCTAGGGTATCTCCACTACTCCCCAGGTTGATTGGCTGCAGCGATGCCTTTACATTGATAGTGCTGCAGCCAATCACTGAGCTCAGTAGTTTATGCCATCTACAGTTACTGAGGGGTTAAGCTAAGTGATTGGCTGCAGTATTGTCCACATGACATCATCACTGCAACCAATCAACAGACACTAGAGCAACAACAGAAACACAATGCAGGATCTGGGTAGAGTAAGTGAAGCTCAGTTTTTTTACATATTACTGAACAGAAGTTTGTTTAAAGTGACCATGAATTTAAGGCAGTCATGGGTGCATAAACTGCATTCAGTCACACCTTTTAACCAAAGTAAGTGTGTCACATCTGTGCAGGTTCCTGATTTGGCCGCTAGGCAGTACAATGCCACTGTTGTGGGGGATGCTTGATAATATCGACCATGTTTTATTCCTGGGACTTGTGGCTCTGGCCAGTTTATAAGCTATGGGGTAAATTTTGTTAGTTTGGTTTCTCGCTGCTCTCAGCTCTAAGTGGGGCTGTTCTATATAAACCATTGAGAACCAGTTCCCACTGCCAGTCAATGGTGATGCTATCCTGTGCCATTGTTGTTCTGATTTTCCTGTTTTTTTTATCTGGGCCCGACTTTTGACTACCCGCTAGCTTTATGATTTTGTCCCCAATGTGACTTCTTAGCTTTGACCCTGCTTGGCAACCGTTCCTACCTCTGGAAGGCAGCCCTTCCATGGTAGTATTCCACTGGGTCCTATAGTAAAATCAGATCCCCATATAGGAATTAATAGTTATCGGGGCTTCTCTGGAATCTGCCAGAGTGACTTGTGCCAAGTCTGTCCAAGGCAGCCTTTTGAATCTGTGGCCTCAGGGAGATGTGTCATTGTGTTTGTTTGTATGCTACGACTACAATTGCAAGAACATCCATAACTGAAAAATGAGAGTGATAATATTTTGCTATGACATTAGCATGAAATGGACCACAAAGGGATCCAAGCTTATTAAAACCACCTCCTAATATTGGCATTTAAGAATTGTTCTTGGTCACTTTGGGGAAGTTCTCGAGTGGGTTAAGAGCATATCCCAGGCTATGTGACCTGATGTAATAGAAATAACACCATAGAAATGCTATCGGGGTACTTCAGTGAGGAGATGGTAAAATCTAAATGAGTTCTCCATAACTCACACAGTGCTATATAATCTGGGAGGAAGAAATTAGAGGTTAGCCTGGAACTTGACCTCCCCTCCTTCATGTGCTCATTTTACCATTAAAGGGGTTCTACACTACTATAAAAAAGTCTTTCTAAGTTTAAATGCCCAATTCATATGTACACTTAACCTACAGTATACATTGGCATCTTTTCATAAATACTGGCAGGTACATACATGCATACAGTTTATTTCACTGTATAAGAAAGTGCAGCAGACTGTGTTTCCTATACAGAGAGCGACTGCAAAGAAATGTATATACTGTGTGGCATACATTTCTTTTCAAGGGCTGTCTATGGTGTATAGATGCCTCGGCCGCCATCCTGAAAGTGGTCACGGTCGGGAACATACCTACTGAGCGTATGTGCCAGACATTGGCCACAAACATGGAGTTGATCTAGCCTTAAAGGTGTTGTCTGGTCAAAATCGATAAATCTGTAGTCACTCTGTGTGGTTGCGGACTTATGAATCCTCCCAGCACATGCACTATGCGTTGCGGGGATTTACTTTTTTCAGACCCTGGAATGGAGGTTATATGTTAGTTTTACATACCCCGAACAGTGGGCATGGCCTCACTCTCCACACCCACTGATCATCCACGTTACTGGTCGGGGCGTGGCCTCAGCTCAAAACAAGCGAATAAAGCGAGGTCATGCCCATTGGCCGGAGGTATGTATAACTCATACACTCCATTCCCGGGTCTGAAACCAGTGAATCCCCAGAGTCATAAGTTTCCAGTCACACAGAGTGACTGCAGACTTATTGGTTATGATTGAACAATCCCTTTAATGATCCCTAGGGCAATGTAGGAAAATAAAAAACCTATGCTAATAATCTATTAGACCAGAGCCACTCCTCTGCACTCTGTGCAGTGTCTCCCAAATAGTTTAATGCCTGACGGAGGGCATCATATGAGCATTGCAGTCAATCAGCAACCGCTGATCAGATGCCGTCTTTCACATTCTGTCCTAACAGTGTGATGTTGATGCCAGGAGACTAGCAGGGCATATAGTGTGGAGTGTGGAGAAATGGCACTGTTCCTGATGGTTACTGTAGGGATTTTTTTGTTATCTGGGGCTCATTAAGATTAGCAATCCTAGTAGTGGAGAACCCCTTTAAGCACAGCTCTTTAGATGATCATTGTTCTGTTTTTGTCTGACTTTGTAGCAGATACTTACCCTGGGGGACAATTGTTCGGCCGTTCTTGCAGAAAAATATCCTTGAAGACGTGGTGATAAATAGTATAAAAACATTTTTGTAATCCGATATAATTTGATATTTGCTTTCCAAATTACTGCAGCCTGCAGTGGTGTTATTCCACTTAAACATCAATACAGATATCATTTTATTATAAAAGGAAATCTTCTACCTTAGCTTCCACTAACAATTAGTCAGTGCTGAGGTTGAAGTCAATGCAATAAAAATGTTTAGATTTCACTGTGGATCATTTTTATTTAAACATCTTTACAGCTATTTACATAGTTGAGCAGAATGGCATTTGCATCACGGAACATAGTGCTACTTCTACATAAATATTTATTTCAATGAAATACAAGTTCAATTTAGTTGTCAAAGAGCAGCTCAGGATAAAATATGCTATGATTTAGGGTTAATAAAATGTATTTAAAGATAATGTTCCACTTAGAAACAATCCCTGGACCTTTAAATAAGACAAAAACAGTCTTAATTGAGGTTTTAAGAAAAAAAAATTGAGCACAGAACTGGACAGTCTGAATATACCCTCGAAAACTAACATGAGAGAGAAAAGAACAATGAAAGGCGGAAAAACTGTAGTAGTTGCTGTAGAACATATTCTACAAACAATATATCACATTGATTATATGATAACTAACCGATTGAATAAGTTTGATTCAGTCTAGTTTTTATTTCCTACAACTAATATTCAAGTGATTGTTCAGTTGAAAGGATTGCTAAAATGTGTTATTATTTTTATAAAGATAAAGATAAATACACTGCTCAAAAAAATAAAGGGAACACTTAAACAACAGACTATAACTCCAAGTAAATCAAACGTCTGTGAAATCAAACTGTCCACTTAGGAAGCAACACTGATTGACAATCAATTTCACATGTTGTTGTGCAAATGGAATAGACAACAGATGAAAATTATTGGCAATTATCAAGACTCACTCACTAAAGAAGTGGTTCTACAGGTGGGGACCACAGACCACATCTCAGTATCAATGCTTTCTGGCTGATGTTTTGGTCACTTTTTAATGTTGGTTGTGCTTTCACACTCATGGTAGAATGAGAAGGACTCTACCACCCACACAAGTGGCTCAGGTAGTGCAGCTCATCCAGGATGGCACATCATTGCGAGCTGTGGCAAGAAGGTTTGCTGTGTCTGTCAGCGTAGTGTCCAGAGGCTGGAGGCGCTACCAGGAGACAGGTCAGTACACCAGGAGACGTGGAGGGGGCCGTAGGTGGGAACAACCCAGCACCAGGACCGCTGCCTTAGCCTTTGTGCAAGGAGGAACAGGAGGAGCACTTCCAGAGCCCTGCAAAATGACCTCCAGCAGGCCACAAATGTGCATGTGTCTGCACAAACAGTTAGAAACCGACTCCATGAGGCTGGTCTGAGTGCCCGATGTCCACAGATGGGGGTTGTGCTCACAGCCCAACACTGTTCAGGACACTTGGCATTTGCCACAGAACACCAGGATTGGCAAATACACCACTGGCGCCCTGTGCTCTTCACAGATGAAAGCAGGTTTACACTGAGCACATGTGACAGACGTAACAGAGTCTGAAGACACCGTGGAGAGCGATCTGCTGCCTGCAACATCCTTCAGCATGACCGGTTTGGCAGTGGGTAAGTAATGGTGTGGGGTGGCATTTCTTTGGAGGGCTTCACAGCCCTCCATGTGCTCGCCAGAGGTAGCCTGACTGCTATTAGGTAGCGAGATGAGATCCTCAGACCCCTTGTGAGACCATATGCTGGTGCGGTTGGCCCTGGGTTCCTCCTAATGCAGGACAATGCCAGACCTCATGTGGCTGGAGTGTGGTGTCAGCAGTTCCTGCAAGATGAAGACATTGAACCCATGGACTGACATCTGGGACATCATGTCTCGAACCATCCACCAATATCACGTTGCACCACAGACTGTCCAGGAGTTGGCGGATGCTTTAGTCCAGGTCTGGGAGGAGATCCCTCAGGAGACCATCTGCGGCCTCATCAGGAGCATGCCCAGGCATTGTAGGGAGGTCATACAGGCACGTGGAGGCCACACACATACAACAGAACATAATTTCCTTGTCTTGAGGCATTTCCACTGAAGTTGGACCAGCCTGTAATTAGATTTTCCACTTTGATTTTGAGTATCATTCCAAATCCAGACCTCCATGGGATATTAATTTTGATTTACCGTATTTTACGGCGTATAAGACTACTTTTTAACCCCTAAAAATTGTCCCAAAAGTCGGGGGTCATCTTATATGCCAGGTATGGCATGTGCAGCGAGCGATCCTGGATGTTCCCAGGGTCTGAAGGAGAGGAGACTGTCCTTCAGGCCCTGGGATCCATATTCATGTAAAAAATAAAGAATAAAAATAAAAAATATGGATATACTCACCCCTCAGAGGAACCCTGGCTGTCACCGCTGCAAGCGTCTGCCTCCATTCCTAAGAATGCAGAGATTGAAGGACCTTCGATGACGTCGCGGTCACGTGAGCGGTCAGGTGACTTTCAGATATCAGGGCAATCCTAGCACAGTTATGAAGAATCTGTTGCCGCCATGTGTGGTATGGGCACAGGGGAGTTGTGATTGGCATGCTTAAACTGTTAAAACAATATAAGCGCTATCCAGTATAAGTTTAAATAGTGGAGTGATTTAGAGCTTGCACATACAGTATGTGTAATATAGGATATAATGCATTCTTACTGAGAATTTTCAGACACCAAAGATTGGTTCACCATTTGTCCTCCTTCCCACCAGTTATGTAAGGCCTCATTCAAATGTCCGTGTTTCATGCACGTGTTCTTTCTATGTTCTTCACGGATAAAACATGTGCCCAATATATTCTATTATGCTATTCATTAGCATATTCATGCTATTGGTGTCTTTTGTCTCAAGAAATCTGAGACCTGTAAGTTGTGATCAGAGTCATGGATCAAAATCACGCAAAGACATCTGTGGATCTGTGAAAATCACAGACAATACAAAAATACCACCTCTGTTGAGTTCATGTGTTGATTGACGTTAACATTTCGATGAGTAGATGCAATATTCTTTATTTGTTACCAAAAATATAGAACACTATCCTCATAAATATATATATATAGCATTCAATATAGCACTAACTTTCCATGTGCTATTGAATAAAAGGGCATAAACAAAAATTTGCATGCGTGCGACTGTATAACTAAAATCTGAATATAGGGTGCAAAATCGCTGCTATACGTCTATATGTGGATATGCTGAAAATGAATAGAGCTGCAATGAAGCCATGTAGGTAGTTCTTACCTGTAATGGAAGTGGTGGTGGAACCACTGTGCCGTGGTCCAAGGAGAGCCTGGAGGGTTGTAACTAGGTGAACACCTAACGCTTCGCTAGAGGCCCTGATGGTGGGGTTAGACTGGGTTCCAGATGGACACCAGGTGCTACACCAGGACAGATCTCGGATGCACAGCAGCTGACCCCTAGGGGCAGGAAGCTGCAAATTCCTAGAAGTGAAAGTTCAGCTGGTACAGGCTGGCATGGCAGGAACACAGGAGCGGTAGGTGCTAGCAAGGACAGCTGGAATACAGGCAGGTACTGGCAGGTGCAGACAGTAACAGTTGGTATACAAGTGAGCACTGGCAGGTGCGGCAAGTACTGCTGGTATACAGATGGGCACGGTAGGAGCAAGGCAGGTATGGCTGGTACACAGGTAGACACTGGCAGGTTCAGGAATTTACGGCAAGTATGGCTCATATGCCAGCAGGCACAGGCAGGTTCTGAAAGAGAAAAGAGATAGGGGACCTGAGAACTAGCAAGCATGCAACTAACAAAGTGAACACGTAGCTCAGGCACCTCACATCAGGTGGAGGTGCATTAAATTTTAAATGTCTCCCAGCTATTGGCAATGGATGCTTTAGGAAAGTGCACCCTTTAAGAGACAGAAATCAAGCGCACTGCCAGGAGATCTGTCAGCTGTGTATAGACCCTGGGGAGCAGGAACGAAGGACGGAGATGCAGATGAGTAGCCAGGGCATTGCGTAAGTCGATGTCCTTGCCGGGGCAGAAGCATGCAAGAACACTGGAGCTACAGTAACCCCCCTACACCCACCCTCTTCAAGCCCGCAAGGAACTTCTCCAGCAGAAGAGAGGCATGAATATTCTCCTTGGGTTCTCATGATCTCTTTTTGGGACTGAAGACCTTCCAATCTACTATATAAAAGGTTTTTCCTCTTACCCTCTTTGTGCCAAGATACTCTCTACCTTGAAGACATCCTTAGAGCTGACTGGTGTAGAACTGGTACCCGGATCCACGAGGAAGGGACTTAAGATGACTGGCTCATGTCCTGACTGAATGCTTGTTGGATCCAGGCGTCTCTTGTCAGCACCACCTCTATGGAACATTCATGAAACCAGAGATCAACAATGAAGTCAGGTCATCCAGGGAAACGGTATGTCACGACCAGCCAGTTTGTCCCTAATTTGTCCGGATAAACTCTCCCAGAGGGCAGTTACCAGGGTCATATTATTCCAGCATAGTTAAGAGGACAGGGTGCGGAACCGCACAACATATTGTCCTACGGTCAGACCTCCTTGATTCAGCTGAAGAGACATTGCCTGGCTCATCGAAGACCTTACGGAATGCATCCAAGAAGGCCTGCAAATTTGAGATTACAGGATCCCCTTTCTCTCACAAGTGTTGAGCCATGCTAGGACCTCTCCTTCAAGACAGGACATTAGTAATGCCACTTTGGCCTGATCCGAGGGAGGACAGCAGTTCAAAGTGAAGCGTGCACTGGTCGATAAATCCGCTGCACTACTTAGGATCTCCATTGAAGTGTGGGGGTGCAAACAGATGAGGACCAGCTCCTGGCTCATAAGATTCAGACCAAGTAGCCACTGACGAAGTTGCAGCTACTTGGGTTGGAGTGATTTGACAGTGTGGGAATTATGGCTGTCTAACCAGCGGTAATGATTTTACTGCGAAACAGAAGCAGTGTTTGCTGTCCTGTTATGCACATGACAGTGGGGCAAACAAGGTATGTTCAGCCCAACCATTCAAGTGAATGGGGTCCGGGTTAGGGTCCTGGTACTGTTCTGATACCCTAACCCAAACTTTTTAACAAAGGTGAGCAATATAATACCGATATGTTTGTGAACAACATTTTTGATGGTTAAATACCAAGGAAATTTACCCAAGAAGCGTATTACTGTATGGCTGAGAAATGTAATCCAGCAAAATTTTAAAAAGCTTTTATAAAGAGCTATATATTACAGAAATATACCCCAGACCCCAGATACCGATACCCGATACCAATGCAAGTCAATGGGACCAAAATATCGGAATTAAAATAAACCCTTTCTTTCCTTGTAGGTTCATTCTACATGAAGGAAAACAACTAAGAATAATGTAAGATGTATTGGGGGAGGAGGCGGAGACATTAAAGGCATAGAGGTGTAGCCCAATCAAATAGAATAGCAGGAATTTTAATTTTTTTTTAAGACGTTCGGAGTTACAAAGATATTGACTATGTTAAGATTTTTTTTATTTTGTCAGATATTGATGTTTCACTACTTCCATGCCCTTCACCTTCTTTTTTACTTCTACGACACTTTCTTCTTCATCATCCTCAGCAGCAGCATCTTTGACATCAACTTCTTCTTTACCTTATTCACCTTCTTCTTCATCTTCTACTTATTATTATTTTTTGTTACATTCTTCATATTCTTTTTATTAAACTATTATTCTTATTTGTGACAGGCATTCCTGTAGTTGTTATCTATAACACTTTGAAGATTACACCTTCCATTCTGCCTGTCACAAAAGAGTTACAACAGGATTTGTCCGCGTTCAGTTAGGCCTGCAGCAGCAGGCTTTTTCCAGGGGCACCACGAGGAGGAACGGACTCACCCCCATACACTGCTTAGTCTTCTTCTGCTTATAATTTAGATAATATCTTTTGCTCTGATGTTTAGTCTTATGCTTAAAGGGTTTGTCCACTACTTTCAGTTAACCCCCCAATGTATCCCCCCGGGGCCCCTAATGAATTGTGTAAATACCTTCTGTTGCCGTTTTCGCCTGTGAGCGGCGCTATGGCAGCGGCTGAGTCCGGGTCACGTGACCCCCAGGCTGCAGCCACCACTAATTTCCGCCAACGTCATGTCAATTTCCAGACTCTGGAAATTGACATGACGTTGGCGGAAATTAGCCGGTGCGTCGGTGGCGGCAGGTGCCGTGGCGGCGGCCGTTGCTGTGGCGGCGGCCGGTGCGTTGGTGGCGGCGGCCGGTGCAACGGTGGGGGTCTGCGTGGTGAAGGTCTGTGCCGAAGGTGCTGGAGTGTGCGGGGGTCTGCGGGACTGTGCGGTGGCGGCGGAGGCGTCTCTGTGTGCAGGCATCATCCGATGGGACTACAAGTCCCATCAGGCTCTGCCTGCTACAGTGACAGTGAGTGGAATATATAGTACACCGCACACTCTATAAGTAATTTGCAACCGTGAAAATTTATTTAAAGAAACAACAATGCGATGTGAAAGCGACCAGAAGTAATTATGACGTTTCGGCCCTACCAGAGCCTTAATCATACAATCGCTTATTGACGCAGAGGAGAGAGGATAAGAATCCTTGTAGGAAGAGGTACAAACTTAAGAGCCAGATTGTTGAGGGCATACAAAAGCATAAAATGCCTAACTGAAAGGGTCTTATGTGAGACAGCAGGGCGCGGGAGCGCCGCTTAGCAACCCCTCACATAAGACCCTTTCAGTTAGGCATTTTATGCATACATAGAACACACATACAGGACATGCAACATGAGAAATGCAACATGCTACAACATGTGACAACATGCAGCATGCGACGACATGTGACAGCATGCAGCATGCAACATGTACAATGCGACGACATGCAGCATGCGACATTTGATGACATGCGCCATGCGACGACATGCACCATGTGACATGCAGCATCTGACATGCACCATGTGACATGTGACAACATGCAACATGCGATGACATGCGCCATGCGATGACATGCAACATGTGACATCATGCGATATGTGATGACATGCACCATGTGACAGCATGCACCATGCGACGGCATGCACCATGCGACATGTGACATGCGACGACATGCAGCATGCGACACGCACCATGTGACAACATGCAGCATGCGACTACATGCAGCATGCGAAATGCGACTACATGCAGCATGCGACCACATGCACCATGCGACATGCGATGACATGCAGCATGCACCATGCGACAACATGCGACGACATGCACCATGCAATGACATGCGACATGCGATTACATGCAACATGTGACATCATGCGACCTGCACCATGCAACATGTGACGGCATGCGACATGCTGTAACATTCGACGACATGCAGCATGCGACATGCAGCATGTGACATGCAGCATGCGATGGCATGCACCATGCGACATGTGACATGCAACGACATGCATCATGTGACATGCAGCATGCGACATGCAGCATGCGACATGCGACGACATGCAACATGTGACATGCAGCATGCGACATGCACCATGCGACGTGACGACATGCGACGACATGCACCATGCGACATGTGACATTCAGCATGTGACATGCACCATGCGACATGTGACAACATGCGACATGCGACGACATGCAGCATGCGACGACATGCACCATGCGACATGTGACAACATGCAACGACATGCACCATGCGACGACATGCACCATGCGACATGTGACGACATGCACGATGTGATGACATGCAGCATGTGACATCATGTGACATGCCACATACAGTACATACATACAGTACATACATACAACATACATACAGACATACAGTACATATAACATAGATTACATACTCACCATCACTTGTCACTTTGTTCCCCGAAGCCAGTGTCACTTATAAAAAATATTAAAATAATAAACAAACAATATACTCCCTGATCCGCAGAAATCCAATAAAAACGAGTGTCCCACGACGATCTCCCGTGGAGAGCAGGAGCATCAGCTGATGCGATTGCTCTCCAGGGGCTCCAGGACTACAATGATGGAAGGTATCCTTCCACAGTGTATTCCTCACTATGTATTCCTACGCCCCTGTGAGAAAATAGTCCCTGGTCTCACTTTTGGCATTGCTGTGTGAAAAAGTTCCCACACAGCTTTTTGCCATAAAGTGAGACGAGTGAACTATAGTAACCTCTCAGTGATGCACTGCAGGAGCCATTGCCTCCTGTCAGTGTGTCACTGAAGGTCCTATAGAGCAGTGACATCACCCAATGTCACTGTTCTATAGGGGAGATCGTCGTGGGACACTCGTTATTAATTGTACTACCGCGGACAGGTAGTATACGGTTTATTATGTTATGTTTTTTGCAGGCGCTGAAGTATGTATGTAAGTATGGTTAAATGAAGAATATTAAAATACTTTTTTCCTAATGTTTGTGTGTTTTATTAATCCTTTATTACTATTGGATTAATAACGGATAGGTGTCTTATTGACGCCTCTCCGTTATTAACCCGGCTTACAATAGCAAGGTGACATTAACCCCTTATTACCCCATATCCCACCGCTACACGGGAGTGGGAAGAGAGGGGCTAAGTGCCGGAATTGGCGCATCTTACAGATGTGCCATTTCTGGGGCAGCTGCGGACTGGTATTTGTAGCCAGGGGGCCAATATCCATGGCCCCTCTCTAGGCTATGAATATCAGCCTGCAGCTGTCTGCGTAGCCTATCTGGTTATGAAATATAGGGGGACCCCACGTAATTTTTTTTGGGGGGTCCCCCTATTTTAATAGCCAGTAAAGACTACGCAGACAGCTGCGGGCTGATATTCATAGCAGGCTACAAATATTGGCCCCCGGCCGTCGGCTATCCCCCTCTGGCGCAGAAAATTTCACGGGAGCCCACGCCATTTTATTTTTTTTAACTGAAACATATTGTTCATTAACCCCTTTCTGCCAGCTGACGGAATAGTATGTCAGCTGGCAGTATCCCCACGCTTTGAGGTGGGCTTCGGCAGTGAGCCCACTTCAAAGCCGCAATATGTCAGCTGTTTTGAATACAACAAAAAAAATGTACTTGATCGTTAAACGGCATAGCGAGAAAAAAATCAAAAGCCAAAATTATGTTTTTTTGGTCGCCGCGACATTGCATTAAAATATAATAATTAGCAATCAAAACAACGTATCTGCACAAAAGTGGTATCATTAAAAACGTCAGCTCAGCACGCAAAAAATTAGTCCTCACCCGACCCGATATCTCAGAACATATAGACGCTATGGGTATCGGAAAATGGCACAATTATTTTATTTCTTTTTAGTAAAGTTTTGAAAAATTTTTTACCACTTAGATAAAAAATAACTTAGACGTGTTTGGTGTCTATGAACTTGTAATGACCTGGAGAATCATAATGGCAGGTCAGTTTTATGCTGTATGCACACGTTGCAGATTTGGGTGCAGAATTGTCTGCACAAAATCTGCATCTCCTTGCAGAAAACGCAGCTGTGTTTTGGATGCATTTTTTTCACAGTTTTTTCATGTTTTTGCGCAGTTTTGATGCAGGGTTTTTGTGTGGTTTTGATGATGTTCTTGGTGCTGTTTTTAGTGTGGTTTTTGCACGGTTTTGATTCAGTTTTTGCTGCAGTATTTGGTGCGTTTTTTTGCGTGGTTTTGATTCATGTTTTTGATGCTTTTTTATGCAGTTTTTGGTGAAGATTTGATGCAGTATTTGGTGCGGTTTTGATGCAGTTTTTGGTGCGGTTATGATGCAGTTTTTGGTGCAGTTTTTGCACGCTTTTGATGCATTTTTTAATTTTTTGGGTGCGGTTTTTGCAGGTTTTTTGTGCGTTTTTGTATGCGTTTTTGAAAGCTAAATAAAGATGTATTATTGAACAAAAAAAAGATTTGTAATGTCATTTCTGTCCAACCTCCTCTTTTACATTTGTCCAACCCACACTCAATTACACACAGATAGATAGACATATAGATGATAGATGAAATGGATAGACAGAGCTACATATAGATAGATCTATAGATGCATACATCTATCTATTCCTATATCTATCTATAGATATATGTGGATAGATATATCTATTGATAGATGTATAGATAGTGTAGGGTGCGTGTGCACTGTCCGGATTACATCCGATTTAGCTGCAGATTGGATGCTGTGTACTTGTAGTCCCATTGGATGATCCCCGCACACACCTGAACAGTCCCACACACACCCGAACAGTCCCGCACAGCGTCGCACACACCTGAACAGTCCCGCGCACACCCAAACAGTCCCGCACACACCCAAACAGTCCCGCACAGCGCCGCACACATCCAAACAGTCCCGCACACATCCGAACAGCCCGCAGACCCCGCACACACCTGAACAGTCCTGCACAGCGCCGCACACATCCGAACAGCCCGCAGACCCAGCACACAAATACACGCACACAGTCACCACCCACACACTTCCCTCCTCCCGAACTGCAGCGTTTCTCGGACCCACATCCGCATCTAAACTGCAGATCTTTTTTACATCTGCGGTTTTGCTGCGGATGTGCCCAACTCAATGAAAGTCTATGGGTGCAGAAATTCTGCAGTTCGGCACAAAAGAAGTGACATGCTGCAGAAAAAAAAAGCTGCGTTTCAGTGCGGCCTTTTCCGCAGCATGTGCACATCAAGTCTGCGGCTCCCATAGACTTACATTGCTTGTTGTGCTCTACACTGCGGATTTGATGCAATTCTGTGCAGCAAAAAACCCTGCGGATCTGCAATCAATTCCGCAATGTGTGCACACAGCCTTAGCGTTTAGTGAACCTAGCAAAAAAGCCAAACAAAAAACAAGTGTCGGATTGCACTTTTTTTGCAATTTCATTGCACTTTGACCTTTTTTCACTTTTTCTGTTAGGCTACTTTCACACTAGTGTCGTACTCGGCCTGTCGCAGTGCGTCGGGTCGACGTACTGATGCTAGCAGTGAATGCGCCGCACAATGGGGGCAGCGGATGCTGTTTTTCCACGCATGCACTGCCCCATTGTGAGGTGCGGGGAGGTGCGGGGAGGTGGGGGCGGAGTTCCGGCCGCACATGCGCAGTTGGAAATGGTGGTCCGTCGGCAGCAAAAAACGTTACATGTAACGTTTTTTGCAGCCGACGGTCCGCCCCAACACAGCACAACCGTCGCACGACGGTTGCGACGTGTGGCAAAGCGTCGCAATGCGACGCTAATGCAAATCAATGGTGAAAAAACTCATCCTGCAAGCACTTTTGCAGGATGCGTTTTTTTCAACCAAACGACGCATAGCGACGTGCAGTGCACGACGCTAGTGTAAAAGAGGCCTTACACGACATGGTAAAACCAATGGTGTCGTTCAAAAGTAGAACTTGTCCCACAAAAAATAAGCCCTCACAAGGCCATATTGACGGAAAAATTATGGCTCTGCAAAGAAGGGGAGCGATAAACGAAAAAAGCTCCAGGGATGAAGGGGTTTAGAAACATGGATATGGACATATCTATGGAAATAGACATAGATATATAGATATATCTGTATGTATCTATCTATCGATCTGTCTGTCTATCTATCTATCTATCCCATATCTATCCCATATCTATCTATCTATCCATCTGTCTATCTGATTTCTATCTGTGTGTAATGGAGTGTGGGTTGGACAAATGTAAAAGAGGAGGTTGGACAGAAATGATATCACAAATCTTTTTGAAGCTAGAGGTGGGAGAGGAGGGGGGGTTGAAGTGTGTTTTGGAGTGGGTGTGGTAGTTTCGTGCTTATTAGAATTAGCTTACTAGTATTAGAGCACAATAACTCAGGAGAAAGGAAGTTGTCGATTAACCCCATGAGAGCTGGATCCAGCACTGAAGATGTGCTGCTACAGCATGAAAAAAGGTAATATTGCTAAAATAAAGACAGTGGATGTTTTCAGTGGCACATAATAGCAAGATTTATGAAGAAAAAAAATTATTGTAGTGGACAACTTCTTTAATGTTCTTCTGCTCTTTGTTCTGCAGACTCTTGTTCTTCTGCTTCTCAGTCTTCCGGGTCATCGTCTTTAGGGTCTTGAACTTGGAAATGTAGCAGAAGGTACAAGAAGGCTGAGAAAATGCTGATAACCAGCTGATGGAACTGGAACTCAGATGGCTACCCGAAGGTCCAAGAGCCAATGGAACTACCGAGGACCAGCTGACGTTACTGGAACCCGGTTACTAAGCAGGAGGTACCCGTGCTAGAAAGCACTACCAAGGACCACCTGACGTTGGTGGAACTCGGATACCCAGAAGGAGGCACCTAAGCCAAAGGCTCTGCCCGGAACCAGCTGACGGTACTGGAACCAGGATGGGGAGCAGAAGGTACAAGAGCAAAAGACACTGCCGAGAACCAGCTGACGGTACGAGAACCCGGATGGGTAGCCGAAGGTACAAGAGCCAATGGAACTACTGAGGACCAGCTGACGTTACTGGAACCCGGTTACTAAGCAGGAGGTACCCGTGCCAGAAAGCACTGCCAAGGACCACCTGACGTTGGTGGAACTCAGATACCCAGAAGGAGGCACCTAAGCCAAAGGCTCTGCCCAGAACCAGCTGACGGTACTGGAACCAGGATGGGAGCAGAAGGTACAAGAGCAAAAGACACTGCCGACAACCAGTTGATGGTACTGGAACCCGCATGGGTACCAGAAGGTACAAGAGCCAATGGAACTACCGAGGACCAGCTGACATTACTGGAACCCGGTTACTAAGCAGGAGGTACCCGTGCCAGAAAGCACTACCAAGGAACACCTGACGTTGGTGGAACTCAGATACCCAGAAGGAGGCACCTGAGCCAAAGGCTCTGCCCGGAACCAGCTGACGGTACTGGAACCAGGGGGACCTATTCAAGATTGTCTTCCTAGAGCCCCAACTAGCGGTGTTGGAGCCAAGGGTCAGCAGGGGGAGCTGAATACAACCGGCTGCGGCTGCACACAGACTACAGAGTGATGTGCACTCACACAGAGACCTTGCAGACAGCTGTGAACAGCGCTGCAAGGCAAAAGCAAGGTTCTCACACAGCGTTGGCTAAATTAGCCTGGGTATAGCACAATGAAGCAAATCGCTATCTCTAAACTGGCCCTCAGTCAGAACACAGCATCCTGTCCCTAACTGAATTCACAGCAGAGTGAGCCCTAAATGGCGGCAGCGACTTTTATAGTGCATCATGACATCATTTCAGCAGCCAATCACAGCCATACCAGTACTTCCATGCCCACCATGCAGAACAGGATGTGCCCACACTTCTAATCAGTCCACATTGGCTGAATTCGGGCAGTTTGAATTCTGGGAACTTCCGATTCCGGTATCCGATATACGGAAAATATCGGAACTCGGTATCGGAATTCTGATACCGCAAATATCGGCCGATATCCGATACTTGCGGAATCGGAATGCTCAACACTACTGAACATACATTTTAGTAGGCCAACATTTCGGATTTTAAAATCATTTTTCAAGCTGGTGTTATAAAGTATTCTAATTTACTGAGATAATGACTTTTGGGTATCCATTGGCCGTGAGCCATAATCATTAACATTAACAGAAATAAACACTTGAAATACATCACTCTGTTTTTAATGACTCTATATAATATAGGAGCTTCACTTTTTGTATTAAAGAAATGAAATAATTTAACTTTTTGTTGATATTCTAATTTTATCAGAAGCACCTGTTTTCGCCAACAGACTGGACAGCCCTAATCCCTGTCTACAGACTGGATTCTGTCATTCTCCCTGCTCCTGCAACTCTCTCTCCCTCCTTAGGCTAAATGCAGGTTGCATGTGATACAAACAGCAAAGCAAACGATTAGCCTTGGAATGGCTGTTAGTATGATGGCTCAGCTTCAGCACCAGTATCAACACTACAGACATCTTATTTGTTATATTGTGCACATAGGCCTAGATAAGCACTCTCTCCATCCAATGCAAAGTGTGACAGAGCTCTGCAATGACATCAGTGTGTCAAGTCGGGAGGCACCTGTTCTTTTATAACCCCTGATGATGTCACACAGCCAACCAATCACAGTAATGCCATAACCAAGATGGCTTTGGCATTATAGTGACGCACATGAAGTCCTTACATGCTTATAGGCTGGTTAACAGGCACCAAAAATGCGTGTCGGGAATTTGAGTTTTACATAGAGCACCGCCCTTTAATCACTGAGTAACGAGGACGTCCGAGCACCGTGATACTCGAGTAACAACTGAGTATCACTGAGCACGTTCGCTCATCCCTAGTTGTTATATCATCTTTCATATACTGATATGTTTCATTTTTGTTTTAGTAATCATTTTATATTAAATTTAAGGTTTATATTTAATGTTTTTTTTAATATAGACAAAATAAGAATTTTCTAAATATTAGTGGCTATTTGATATCATCTGGAATCTTAGATCTTCAGTAAAAAAAAGTCTATTATTTCAAGGCACCTGCAGTAACCATAAAATTCTATATATATAAATTTCAATCAGTCATAGGTATTAAATACTCAATAATGACAGGTATTTCCCACATAGCTTTGAAGTCAAAACATCCCACTATGATGAGTAGATATGTATAATGAAATTAAAGATATGATAAATGCCCTCTTAAAATATCTTTATCAGTCTATGGCTTCTCAGTTGTGTTATAATTAAAAAACATATATCACCACTTATCATTTATGTTTTAGGTCACTGCTTTGTACTGAAGTTTCAGCAGGGAAAGGTACATCGGCTCTGCCTAATAACTCTGTCTGTCTTGATTTTATATGAGGTAATTGTAGAAGAATTCAAAGAAAAGAGATGTTGAAATTGTAATATCTGAAAACGATGTTACCCTATATACAGTGGGGAAAAAAAGTATCTAGTCAGCCACCAATTGTGCAAGTTCTCCCACTTAAAAAGATGAGAGAGGCCTGTAATTGACATTATCGGTAGACCACAACTATGAGAGTCAAAATGAGAAAACAAATCCAGAAAATCACCTCGTCTGATTTGGCAAGATTTATTTTGCAAATTATGGTGGAAAATAAGTATTTGGTCATTAACAAAAGTTCATCTCAATATTTTGTTATATATCCATTGTTGGCAATGTCAGAGGTCAAACGTTTTCTGTAAGTCTTCACAAGGTTGGCACACACTGTTGGTGGTATGTTGGCCCATTCCTCCATACAGATCTCCTCTAGTGATGTTTTGGGCCTGTCGCTGGGCAACACGGACTTTCAACTCCCTCCAAAGATTTTCTATGGGGTTGAGATCTGGAAACTGGCTAGGCCACGCCATGACCTTCATATGTTTCTTACGAAGCCACTCCTTCATTGCCCTGGCAGTGTGCTTGGGATCATTATCATGCTGAAAGACCCATCCACGTTTCATCTTCAATGCCCTTGCTGAGGGAAGGAGGTTTGCACTCAAAATCTCACGATACATGGCCCCATTCATTATTTCATGTACACTGATCAGGCGTCCTGGTCCCTTTGCAGAGAAACAGCCCCAAAGCATGTTGTTGCCACCCCCATGCTTCATAGTAGATATGGTGTTCTTTGGATGTAACTCAGCATTCCGTCTCCTCCAAACACGACAAGTTTTGTTTCTACCAAACAATTCTACTTTGGTTTCATCAGACCGTATAACATTCTCCCAATATTCTTCTGGATATTCTTAATTGCTCTTTGGCAAACTTCAGACGGGCCCAGACATGTACTGGCTTAAGCAGGGGGACACGTCTGGCACTGCAGGATCTGAGTTCCTGGCGGCGTAGTGTGTTACTGATAGTAGCCTTTGTTAAGGTGGGTTTTATAAAATGTTGTATCAACATCTAGTAATCCAGACTATAAGATTACCTTGCACCTATTAATTTGCATCATTGCTAAATAAAAGGAATACAAAAATAGTTAGCTGCAAAACTATCCATAAATGGTCGAAACTGTCACCAACTAGTGTCAATGACATACCTATTACCTAGTAAACACCAATTGTGCATGTTGTTTTATAACATGTCCGATCCTTTAGTCCAGGGGTGAGGAACCATATTCCTACCAAGGGACATATGGATGCGTGTAACATCATTTGCAGGTCATATAAATTAAAGAGCTTAAAAATGATCCTGCTACATCGGGTAAGACATTTTTAATTAACTCGCCCATAATGTAATGGCTAAAACCGCTTCTCTTTGGTGAGGTGTGTGATGCTAGATGGTCTTGATCATGCTGCTACTCACAGCTGCTTTTCCAGATTTGCATCGGTTAGTCGGGAGTGAAATCGATTCCTTGTAATGATAAATCTTGAAAAGAACTGTTCGCTGCAGTAAGTTGTTCCTAACACACGGCTCCTCAAAGTGGGAAATTCATCACAGCTGACATAACGATTATGAAACTCAACCAGTGGGAGGTGTGCAGTGTACATCATATAGGATACACTGAAAATGCTGTATTTACATCACATAGGAGCCAAAGAAAGGGAGTCGCAAGGGTCCAGACAAACACTTTTGCACATATGCATGTCTAGGATATGAATATCAAATACTGAAGAGAGCAAAACACCAAGGAACCGATAAAAGTCACTCCTTGACTAAGGTAAACACGCGTCGGTGTGGGTGAATCATACAAGAGTCCCTGCTACCATTTTAGTATGTATCAAGCAATTATCACTAACTGTACCTATGCTGACAATTTGTGTATGTGCTACACCTACTCATATATATCGTGACAAAGTCACTGGTATAGTGCTGGAGGGGAGATATGTGTCACTACACTTAATGGCGTCAGTGATGTAAAACCCAGAATAATTTCCTCCAGCACAATACGTGCTGTCACTGTGAGGTTTAAGCTAAGTTCTGTAATTAGCTGGTTTTTATGTGGAAATCTATAGAGTGGGTGGGAGGGTGTCCACCTTATCTCTACCTACAGAGTCGGCACCGCAGTGTGCTGACAGGAAATGTGTGATGTCATAGTCATGTGTTCAGTCACATGGGGGAAGAGTCACATGGTCTGGGGCTTAAATGGCTTAGCTCCAGAGTCAGTCTTTGATCAACAAGACTGGAGAGAGGATTCTCCAGTGGAGGAAAGACTGAACCTGTGTTGCTACAGAGCAGGATGTTACCCGCAACGTATGGACTCTATTAAGGCATTTTGTTTTCTTTGTTGTTTTCCTGTTTTTGCCTGAACGGCTGTGTTTACTTTCCCCTTCTTGTTGGTTTATGCTGTCGTATAATAAACCAACTGAAGACTTAAAGAGACAATGTTCCTGTTTTCTACCTCCATTTACCGCCAAGTGAGTTGAACTGCTACAATACATATATGTTAACTATTTGTTATTTGCATCTACATGCACGGTCAGTTATCATTTTGAATAACTATATGCCTTATTATTAACTTATTATACCCATAAAATTTTCATTTATGCTGACTATTGTGCATGTAGCATAATAGCATACACTGAATACTGTGTAGTTGCACTATATTGTGTACAGTGCTTTACGGGTCGCGAGGTTGAACCCAATCAGTTATAGCTTGCACTTTCCCAGGATCAATCTTAAACCCTTCAGCAGATACGATGATATGATATTTCTTGAACAGAGAAAGTACGCTTTTCTAATTTGGCAAACAAAAAATTTTCCCTGTAAAATATAACAAACATGCTCATAGTGTGAACTCAGATCAGATGAAAAAATTAGAGTGTCATCAAGGTATTCCACAATAAACCTTCTAATGATATCAGAAAAAATGTCATTCATAAAGTTCTAAAAGACAGCATTGGTTAAACCAAAAGGCATGTCCAGGTCCTCGAATAAACCCTCAGATGTTAAAATCATCAGATTATAAGCCTCTCTAAGATCAAGTTTAGAAAAGCATTTAGACAGCTCTGTCATTCTATCCTGTGCTGGGGCGTGCTGAGCTGTTGGTGCTTTGATTGACAGCTCGGTTGACCTATCTGAGACTGGAAAGTGCAGAGATTTTCACAGGTGTTCCCTGTTCTTGGTAATTGCCCTGCTATTTAGGTGAGCTGTCTGGCCCAGATCACTGCCAGTCAAAAGCTTGTTCTAAGCCTGTGCTCTCTGGTGTGTGTTTGCCTGATCCCTGTGCTGTAAGTTCTGATTTTCTGCTGCTGACCCTTGGACCGTGTTCTGACTACCCATTTGTTATTGCCCCTTCATTTATCTGTTATTTCTCTGGTATTCTGACCCTGGCATGTGACCTGACTTACGACTTCATATTTTCCCTTGGTTTACTATGTGATCTTTTGGTTTTTACCCAGATACATCTGAATTCTCTGACTCACAGACTGTCCGTGGGATGTGTCTAGCGTCACATTTGTGAACATTTTGACTGGCCTCAAAAGTACTTTTGATTTCTCCACCAATGGATCCCATTCGTGCACTGTGTGATCAGATTGTGAATCTAACCCATATAGTTCAGAATCTGGCCAGGGAACACGAAAACTAGAAACTTCACAGTCCCTGCTGCAGGGTCAGTTTTCTAGAACTATGGATGCTTCCCAGAGCTCTCCATCATCGACTGTAGCAGTGACTCCTGTACCTTCTGACAAGCAGTTGGTCTCTGTAGCGGCATTTCCTGACAAATTTTTTGGGGGAGAAGGATCAGTTTAAGGTGTTTAGGGACAGCTGCAATGTATTTCTTAAATCATGTTCCGAACGTGCTCGTAGTGAGAATTCAGATTAGGTGAAAAAATTAGAACGTCATCCAGATATACCACAATAAACCTTCCAATAATATCAGAAAAATGTAATTCATAAAGTTCTGAAAGACTGCAGGTGCATTGGTTACACCAAAAGGTGTGGTGACAAGATTTTCAAACAAACCCTCCGATATTAAAAATGCCATTTTCCACTCATCACTCTCCTGGACATGTATCAGATTATATGCCCCTCTAAAGTAAAACTTAGAAAACCATTTAGCCCCGTAATTTTGTTTAGTTCAAGGAAATCGATGCAAGGACAGAGGCCACCATTTTTTTTTTCACAAAAAAGAACCCTGCAGCTATAGACAAAGGGGAGGGATGGGTATGACCCTTCCATAAACTTTAATTTACATATTTTTTCATAGCGGTCCGTTCAGGTCCCTACAAATTATACAAGCGAACTTTAGGCAATTTGGGATTAGGAAAAAGTTTTATAGCACAATCATAAGGATGATGGGGAGGTAGTATCTCAGCCTCTTTCTCCGAGAACACATCTCCAAAGTCTTTCAGGTGGAGTGTTCCAACTCTTAGGGTACCGTTACACTAAACGATTTACCAACGATCACGACCAGCGATACGACCTGGCCGTGATCGTTGGTAAGTCGTTGTGTGGTCGCTGGAGAGCTGTCACACAGACAGCTCTCCAGCGACCAATGATGCCGAAGTCCCCGGGTAACCAGGGTAAACATCGGGTTACTAAGCGCAGGGCCGCGCTTAGTAACCCGATGTTTACCCTGGTTATCATTGTAAATGTAAAAAAAAAAAAACACTACATACTCACATTCCGGTGTCTGTCACGTCCCTCGCCATCAGCTTCCCGCACTGACTGTGTCAGCGCCGGTCGGCCGTAAAGCACAGCACAGCGGTGACGTCACCGCTGTGTGCTCTCCTTTTACTTTACGGCCGGCGCTCACGGTCAGTGCGGGAAGCTGACGGCGAGGGATGTGACAGACACCGGAATGTGAGTATGTAGTGTTTTTTTTTTTTACATTTACAATGGTAACCAGGGTAAACATCGGGTTACTAAGTGCGGCCCTGCGCTTAGTAACCCGATGTTTACCCTGGTTACAAGTGAACACATCGCTGGATCGGCGTCACACACACCGATCCAGCGATGACAGCGGGTGATCCAGCGATGAAAGAAAGTTTCAAATGATCTGCTACGACACACGATTCTCAGCGGGGTCCCTGATCGCAGTAGCGTGTCAGACACAGCTAGTTTGTAAGTATATCGCTGGAACGTCACGGATCGTGCCGTCGTAGCGACCAAAGTGCCACTGTGAGACGGTACCCTTAGTGTGAATTCCACCATTACCAGCTGGACAAAGATCTGGAGTAATGGTGTTTTGTCAAGAGCAACAATCTGAATAGGTCTTTCTAATCTAACTGTCCCTAATCCTAATTTAAAAACCAGTCCAGAATCAATAAAGTTTGCAGCAGACCCACACTCAATGAAAGCAAGTGCAGATAACCACAGGTTCTGAAAACATAGTTCAATGTTCAACAGTACTTTATCTGAGGAGTAAAAAGGTACCTGGAAGCCTGGGTGACCTCTTCGAATATCACCCAGACTTAGGTATTTCCCAATGGCATGTTTGCTTGAGGGCAAATCGACCAGTCCTTGAAATAATGTCCAGCGAAACCACAGTAGAAGCAGAGTCCCAGATCATGCTGATGTCTCCTCTCTGCAGTCTGAGAGCTGGCTGTTCCAACCTCCATTGGTATCATCTCAGGTAAGGAAACCAACTCGTGAAGACTAACTGGAACCCCTTGTAACTCATCACTTCTCTCCCGAATTCCAATATCCACATGAATGGCCTCCCCCAAAGAGCCGGATGGAGAATGCAAAGCCAGAGCATCCTTAAGAGTATGCGAAAGCCCACAGCAAAATTGATGCCAGAGAGAAGCATAGTTCCACCTCAGATGACAATTGCCAGGACTCTGAACTATAATCCTCAGTGGTGCGGCCCCCTCCCGTCAGGTTCATGATCTTAGCCTCTGCGACCTGGACCCTATCAGAATGTTATAAATCATCCCTAAAGCATAAAAAGGCATCAACAGAAGAGCATTCTGGGGCTAGTGGGAACAAAGAGAATGCCAAAGTCTGAGGACCCCCACACAATAGGGACATAATTATACCCACCCACTGGGACTCCTCAGATGACCAGGGTCGTAGAGTAAAAAATAATTTATAGCTCTCCTTATATACCCTATATTGATCGCTCTCCCTTGAAAATCTGACAGGAAGTGCCACAACTGGTTCGGGGGAGGTCAACTGTACGTCAACAGGTCCAGGAGACATAACTACTGTCCATAGCAGAGAGCTTTTGGTAACCACCCAAAGTACTAAATTGACCCTGCAGCTGGGACTGTGATGATTCTAGGCTCTGGTGATCCCTGGCCAGATCCTGAACCATCTGGGTCAGATTTGTCACCTGATCACAAAGTGCACGAACTGGATCCATTGTTCAGGGAAAAAAGTATATAGCCAGACGTAATGTGACGCTAGTCAATACTCATGGACAGACAATGAGGCAGAAGAGTCAAAAGTTCCAGGGTCAATACCAAGAGAGCACATAGATAGCCAAGGGAAAAGACAAAGTCAGGTCACAATCCAGAGTCAATAACAATAGATAGCAGATCAAGAGCCAAACGACAAGACAAACGATAGTCAGAACACTCCAAGGGGTCAAGCAGTGGAAGATCGAAACTCAGAGCAACAGAATCAGGCTAACACTTACCAGGAAGCATAAACTACATCTGGCAGGGATCAGGGGCAGACAGCTCAGTTAAGTAGCTGGGCAATCACGAGGACACCGAACACCTGGAGAAAGTCCCGCACCTCCCAGTCACAGATTGGGCAGCTGAGCGGTCAATTAAGGCACTAACAGCTCAGAAAGCCCATCACAGGATTGGACAGCCAAGCTGTCAATCAGACACAGACAACTCAGCAAGACAGATTTCATAGAACAGTATAGCAATCACACACTGAGCAGAGGAATCGTGATACAGCCATTAAGCATGGGAAGTGGCTCAATCATGCTTTGGAGTATTGTTGCAGTCAATGGTACCGGGAACATTTCATAGGTAGATGGAAGAATGGATTCAATGAAATTTAAACAAATTCTTGATGCAAGCAAAACACTTTCTGCAAAAAAGCAGAAGTTGAAAACAGGATGAATTCTACAAATCGATAATTATCTTAAACACACGTCAAAATACACTCATCACATAACACAATAGACTACCTCAAAAGGTGCAAGTGGAAGGTTTTAAAATGGCCCTCACAGTCCCCTGATCTGAACATCATTGAAAATCTGTGGCTAGACCTCAAAATTGCAGTGTATGCAAGACAACCCAGGAATCTCACAGATCCGGAAGAATTTTCCAAGGAAAAATGCATGAAAATCCTTCAAACAAGAACTAAAAGACTCTTGGCTGACTACAAATAGCGTTTACAATCTGTGAAACTTTCAAAAGTAGGTGCTACTAGGTACTAGCTATGCAGGGTGCACAAACTTTTGCATCGCTTCATTTTCCTTTTTGTAATTTTTAAAATTAAAGATGATTTTTTTTGCCTAAAACATAAAGTAAATGTGTCATCTACACTCACCGGCCACTTTATTAGGTACACCATGCTAGTAACGGGTTGGACCCCTTTTGCCTTCAGAACTGCCTCAATTCTTCGTGGCATAGATTCAACAAGGTGCTGGAAGCATTCCTCAGAGATTTTGGTCCATATTGACATGATGGCATCACACAGTTGCCGCAGATTTGTCGGCTGCACATCCCAAAGATGCTCCATACAAGGCAGGATGGATCCATGCTTTCATGTTGTTTACGCCAAATTCTGACCCTACCATCCGAATGTCGCAGCAGAAATCGAGACTCATCAGACCAAGCAATGTTTTTCCAATCTTCTACTGTCCAATTTCGATGAGCTTGTGCAAATTGTAGCCTCAGTTTCCTGTTCTTAGCTGAAAGGAGTGGTACCCGGTGTGGTCTTCTGCTGCTGTAGCCCATCTGCCTCAAAGTTCGACGCACTGTGCATTCAGAGATGCTCTTAGGCCTACCTTGGTTGTAACGGGTGGCGATTTGAGTCACTGTTGCCTTTCTATCAGCTCGAACCAGTCTGCCCATTCTCCTCTGACCTCTGGCATCAACAAGGCATTTCCGCCCACAGAACTGCCGCTCACTGGATTTTTTTTCTTTTTCGGGCCATTCTCTGTAAACCCTAGAGATGGTTGTGCGTGAAAATCCCAGTAGATCAGCAGTTTCTGAAATACTCAGACCAGCCCTTCTGGCACCAACAACCATGCCACGTTCAAAGGCACTCAAATCACCTTTCTTCCCCATACTGATGCTCGGTTTGAACTGCAGGAGATTGTCTTGACCATGTCTACATGCCTAAATGCACTGAGTTGCCGCCATGTGATTGGCTGATTAGAAATTAAGTGTTAACAAGAAGTTGGACAGGTGTACCTAATAAAGTGGCCAGTGAGTGTATAAGTGTAGGCCTTTTAGAGATCTTTTCATCTTCAACTTGCTTAACTGTTCTCAATAACAGTAATTTTGACCAGGGGTGCCCAAACTTTTACATGCCACTATATATCACATAGGTGACACTGAGACTGATGCATATACATCACATGGAAAACACTTAAGCTGTTGTATACATCATATTGGATGCACCGTCACTGCTGCATATAATATACTGTATATAAATCATTTGCACTGAGACTGTTGAATATATTACATAGGATAAATTGAAATACTGTTGTATACATCACATAAGATACAGTGAGACTCTGCTGTATACATCACATATGTGAATGATGCAAATATATCATGGAACAGATCGGCATATCTCTGCTGACAAAAAATGTTGAGACATATCTGCAGGACAGCATTTCACATAATCCAGCATCGCGTTCACTGCAACTTTCATTAGTGAATGTTTGTGCAACTGCTCTACAGAAAAATTCTAGGGTCAACAGCTCATCGAAAGTCTTGAGGGCTGGATCAAATGACATGTGGGCCGCAAACGACCCATAGGCCAGAGCTACTTCACCACTTCACCCATACCATTGGTGATACAATGCTAATTTTCTTGTAGCACCTTATCTCCATTATGAGCTACAGTATCTCAATAGTATTGCTAGCTTAACCTCTTTGAAAGATTAGATTGTATAACTGGCTATGAATTTTAGAAGATACTGTAATTCATTGCCATTTCTGTCATGTCTGTTTTAGTAATCCTTATGAATATAACTGGATAAACTTTCATCAGAACTCTCTATTATGTCATTGCATTGTTCTTCCTACTAAACATTTTGGAATAAATTTACAAATGGTTGTTACCATTGCAATAGTCGAAAAGGTCTAAAAGTGTCAATGTAGTTTTGTTAGTATGGGTTGGATAATATCATAATGTATAAGGTGTGAGACCACCTTAGGCAGGGTTGTATCAAGGTTGTATCAACTCCTACAAAAGTCCGAATGTGCATTCATTTCTGCTATTAACCATCCTGTGTGAGTCACTCGATTTACCAAATCTCTTGAGCCTGTTTCAACCATTCAGCTGCCCCAGGACCACCTGTCCACCTTTTTCAAGAACTGTAGACCCACGCGATATGTGTACATAGTAATTATGTCAGTTATATCATCCGGGTCATGTGATTAAAACAGTGGGATAAGGCGGCTGTCTGAATGATATACTGGATGTTCTACATTAATGCCGACTAATCGGTTCTAGTTTTGTGTATCTCTGCTGGTTTACAATACAGTAGGCGATATCCAAGCTGTGTATAATAGTGACTGGTTGAGTGTGCCCTATAATAAAGAACTATGAATCCTGCCATCTCCAGAGCACCCTGAGGAAACCGCATCATGTGAGTATTTTATAGTGATGTTGTCACGGGGGTACTGGGTAGACTACAGCTGATTACCCGGGCCCCTGCAATATCCCTCAGACTAGGGAAAACCCTGTCTGTCCCTCTCCCAGCATTTACACTGATGGTGTGCTTGTCTGGGCCACCAGGCCTGACCCTGACTCCTGTTTCAGCCCTATGCTGAAACCTCCACCCGCCACCCAGTGATTAGACCACACACCAACCTCCACAGAAAGCACAGACAGGGAAAACTAAAAACGCACCACGCCGCAGACACACAGGAAAACACTATAATGTGCACAGGGCAAAACAAACACAAATATAGGAAGGAGAAATATGACAAAGGATAATACACCACCAGATACAATATTTCTTCTCTTAGACCACCACTCCAGACCGAGATCACCAGGCACAAGACACAAGCTATAATCGGCGACACCCAAAGTCCAGAATGACTATTTAAAGGCCATGGGCGTGACCCAGCCTCCAACCAGATTACCAGCTAGATTATCCCCAGACAACCTGGATAAAATCTAGCCAGCGCCACTGAGCGTATAGTGGACGAATGTGGAATTACCGCTGTCTGTCGGACGCCCTAGTGTGAATAATGTCCGACATGACAGTACCCCGCCTTCTACGAGGGACCCCAGGGCCCTCACGACTTATAGGACCCGGCTTGTCCGGATGGCGGTGGTGAAACATACTGTCCAGCCGGTCCGCATGTATGTCCGAAGCTGGTACCCAAGACCTCTCTTCCGGCCCATAACTATGCCAGTGTACCAGGTACTGTAATGTGCGGCGTACTATATGAGAGTCAACCACCTTGGAGACTTCAAGCTCCAAATTGCCATCCACCAAGACTGGAGGTGGCATTGGCGCCGCGTCCACGGAACCCACCACCTTCTTTAAAAGAGATCTGTGAAACATGTTGTGTATTTTATATACCATAGGAAGCTCCAATCGGTAGGCTACCGGGTTAATGATGGCGGCGACCCTAAATGGACCAATAAACCTTGGACCCAATTTCAAGGATGGTACTTTGAGTTTTATGTTTTTTGTGGACAACCACACCCAATCACCCACTCTCAGGTCCAGACCTGGCACACGTCTACTGTCAGCCACTCGTTTGTACCTTGCACCCACGCTCAGCAAGTGCTGTTTCACTCTCCTCCAAACGGATGACAGTTGAGCTCCTAGCTGGTCCTCCTCCGGAACGCCAGCAGAGCCGCCCTGACGCAGAGTACAAAATTAAGGATGGTGCCCGTAAACACAAAAGAACGGGGACTCCCCAGACGATTCCTGGCAGTGATTATTAATGGCAAACTCAGCCAAAGGAAGGAACGTCGACCACTCCTCCTGGTTGTCAGAAACAAAGCAGCGTAAGTACTGCTCCAAATTCTGGTTCATACGCTCGGTCTGACCATTTGACTGAGGATGAAACGCCGAAGAATGCGACAACTTGATCCCCAGCCGTGAGCAAAATGCTTTCCAAAACTTTGCCACAAACTGAGTACCCCTATCAGAGACTATGTCAGACGGGACCCCGTGAAGTCTGACCACCTCCTGCACAAAAACCTGAGCCAGAGTCTTCGCGTTAGGCAATGAAGGCAAGGACACAAAGTGCGACATCTTTGAGAACCAATCAACAACCACCAAGATGACCGTGTTCCCAGCTGAGGAGGGTAGGTCTGTAATAAAATCCATGGAGATCTCCGTCCATGGCCTACTGGGTACCCCTAGAGGATGTAATGAGCCAGCAGGATGGGAGCGAGGCGTCTTAGCCCTAGCACACGTGGTACATGCTGATACGTACGAGGCCACGTCCTGTCGGATTTTGGGCCACCAAAACCGACATGACACCAACTCCAAGGTACCCCTAACCCCTGGATGGCCAGCCAGAACAGTATCATGATGCTCAACCAACACCTTTAGGCGAAGATGGAGCAGTACAAATGATTTGTTAATGGGAAGCTCTGGTGGTACTTCCTCCTGAGCCTCGGCAATCTCAGCCTCAACCTCTGTCGTGAGAGCCAAGACGACTACACCCTTTTGGAGGATGGGTAACGGATCTTCCCGAGGTCCCCCCCCCCCCCGGAAATCACCTGGATAAAACATCTGCCTTAGTGTTCTTAGACCCCGGACGGTACATGACAAAAAAGTTGAATCGCATGAAAAACAATGCCCAGCGAGCCTGCCTGGGGGACAGACGCTTGGCTGACTCTAAATAAAGCAGATTTTTATGGTCGATGATAACTGTAACCTGGTGGACCGACCCCTCCAAGAAGTGTCGCCATTCCTCAAAAGCCAACTTGATAGCCAACAACTCCCTGTTGCCGATATCGTAGTTAGGTTCGCTGAGCGACAGCTTCTTGGAAAAGTAGGCGCATGGACGCAACTCGCCCAAGGATGAGCCTTGTGACAGCACCGCCCCCACTCCAACCTCAGACGCATAGACTTCCACGGTAAATGGTTTTGATATGTCCAGTTGCACCAGAATGGGGGCCGAAGCAAAACTGTTCTTCAGAAATTTGAATACGCGCACAGCAGCCTCAGGCCAGGCGGAGAAATTGGTACCCTTTTTCGTCATGTCAGTAAGCGGTTTAGCAATGGTAGAAAAATCTTTGATAAATTTTCTATAATAATTAGAAAATCCAAGGAACCGCTGGAGTGCTTTTAGGTTATCAGGCCGTTCCCAATGCAGCACCGCTTGCACCTTAGCGGCGTCCATTTTAAACCCTGAAGCAGACACAATATAACCCAAGAAAGGCAACTCCTGAACCGAAAATACACATTTCTTAAGTTTTGCATAGAGCTTATTTTCTCTGAGTAGGTGTAACACCTGCCTCACATGCTCTAAATGAGTATCACGGTCGCATGAATAAATGAGAATGTCATCTAGGCACACAATAACAAATTTCCCCAGTACATGCCAGAACACATCATTTATGAAATGTTGAAATACAGCAGGCGTGTTTGTCAACCCAAATGGCATCACCTAATTTTCAAAATGACCCTCAGGAGTATTAAAAGCCGTCGTCCACTCATCACCCTGACGGACTCTTATGAGGTTGTACGCCCCCCTGAGGTGAAGCTTGGAAAACCACTTAGCACCAGCCACCTGGTTGAACAAATCAGGTATCAGTGGCATAGGGTATGGATCACGAACTGTAATCTGGTTTAACTCACTAAAATCCAGACACAGGCGTAGTCCGCCATCTTTCTTCTTAACGAAGAAGAACCCCGCTGCCACGGGCGAGGACGAAGGCCTGATGTGCCCTTTGCTCAAACTCTCAGCAATGTAGTCTTTTAAAGCTTGCCTCTCAGGACCAGAGATGTTAAACATCCTAGCTTTTGGCAATTTGGCCCCTGGTTTAAACCTAATAGTACAGTCATAGGGTCGATGTGGTGGCAATTCTGAGCAACCCTTCTCAGAGAACACGTCTGCGAAATCCAGCAGTGACTCAGGAATGCTTGGAGTCACAGCGGACACACATGTGGCCAGGCAATTCTCCTGGCAGAATCCGCTCCACTGAATTATGTCTTGAGTTTTCCAGTCAATCACCGGGTTCTGCATAGACAACCATGGAAAACCCAGAACTATATGTGCAGGAAGATTACTGAGCACCCTACATGTAACTTGCTCAGAATGTAGGACCCCAATGTGAAGTTTAACCTCAGCCACAAACTCAGTAATCTCCCCCTGTGGTAGTGGAGTAGCATTGATGGTGACCACCCAGATAGGATGACGCAGTTTTTCGACCGTGAACCCGGCCGTGCGTGCAAACTCCTCATCAATGAGATTAGTGGCCGACCCACTATCCACAAAAACAGTGATTGGCAGCTCTCTGCCAGGGACCATAACTCTGGCAGGGAGCATACATTGAGAGACCACCATGGAGGATATGCATAAGCTCAGATTGGCCTCCTCCACACCCTCTGAGCTTAGTAGTTTTCCGCCGTTGCGCTTTTCTTAGAAAACAGAGGACAAGCATGTACATAATGCCCTTTTTTACCACAGCAAAAACAGGCTCCCTGCTTCCTGAGTGAGGGGGCTCAATGATGTGACACCCCTGCAATTGGCATAGGCTCCGTGGGCTCACCTGCAGCAACCTCACGTGCACCTACGCCCTCCTCCATAAGCGGCATCTCTTGCACCCCCTGACGCAAACGGCGATCAATGCGGACAACAAGACTCATGGCAGACTCTAGAGAAATATAGTTTTAATGATTAAATATGTTAAAAATACCACTTCCCAGTGAGAACAGAAAAACAGTGTATTAAATATTTAAGGGATACAATTATAGGTTCACCTATCCTGAAGGATATCCCTGCACTGGCCTACTGCCCCTGCCTGACAGTGGAGGTTGGCACCCTGATAGTTTATTTGGCGCCCCCACTCCGCGGCGGCTAACCCCTGCTGGCCCTATTAAATACCTTGCCAACTAAAAGGGGAGAAAACAATGAGCAATATAAAGAGATGAAGGAAGGGCAAGCAGGCAAAAAAGAACTAAAGTGCACACTATATAAATGTTGACCAACTCCCTACTTGTGGTCCCATTAGGGACAGTGTACTAAAGGCATATATCAAAAAAATAACTCAAAGATATTAGAACAATTGTCCCTATATATGCCCTCAGAGAATATCCTCATATGTATCAATGATGAGACCTTAGTAGGAAGAGGGACATAGATACAAAAAACTTGGTTCAGTCCAGATCAAATACAGGACTGTGCATAGCTACACTGTCACCACTATACATGAGCTAGCCAGCAGTATATAAAACGTTGTTTTTTGGCTAGACAATGTAGTAGCACCACTGCATACAGGATCACATACAGGTGCCAATACTCATTAGTGGCCAGTAATCAGTGTTCATGCTAATGCGATATGCTAGACCAAAAGAAATATTTAGGTGCTAACATAAACAGCCAGTGGAAGGGATATTCTCCCTAAAGGAGACACTTAGCTGTAAGTATAACGCCCCGACGCGTTTCCCCGTCATACGGTTCCTCAGGGGGCAGACATGGATGTGATGAACCAAGAATCGATAATGCAGGTGCCCTGATACCGGGAACAGACCTGTTTAGATCCCCGGAGATGGAGCTTATATAGTAAAGTGCAGATCCTGCTAGCTAATCAGCAGGGCAGCCAAGCCCCTCCTCTCCACAAGTTTTGAGACAGACCGGGTGTAGCACATCCCACAAATGTGGAACCGATATGTGCCGAAACTATCACAGATCTCAGTGTCCATATCAGCCAAGGGCTCCCACCCCTTAGCACCCCTGAGCCCTTGGCTGATATGGACACTGAGATCTGTGATAGTTTTGGCACATATCGGTTCCACATTTGTGGGATGTGCTACACCCGGTCTGTCTCAAAACTTGTGGAGAGGAGGGGCTTGGCTGCCCTGCTGATTAGCTAGCAGGATCTGCACTTTACTATATAAGCTCCATCTCCGGGGATCTAAACAGGTCTGTTCCCGGTATCAGGGCACCTGCATTATCGATTCTTGGTTCATCACATCCATGTCTGCCCCCTGAGGAACCGTATGACGGGGAAACGCGTCAGGGCGTTATACTTACAGCTAAGTGTCTCCTTTAGGGAGAATATCCCTTCCACTGGCTGTTTATGTTAGCACCTAAATATTTCTTTTGGTCTAGCATATCGCATTAGCATGAACACTGATTACTGGCCACTAATGAGTATTGGCACCTGTATGTGATCCTGTATGCAGTGGTGCTACTACATTGTCTAGCCAAAAAACAACGTTTTATATACTGCTGGCTAGCTCATGTATAGTGGTGACAGTGTAGCTATGCACAGTCCTGTATTTGATCTGGACTGAACCAAGTTTTTTGTATCTATGTCCCTCTTCCTACTAAGGTCTCATCATTGATACATATGAGGATATTCTCTGAGGGCATATATAGGGACAATTGTGCTAATATCTTTGAGTTATTTTTTTGATATATGCCTTTAGTACACTGTCCCTAATGGGACCACAAGTAGGGAGTTGGTCAACATTTATATAGTGTGCACTTTAGTTCTTTTTTGCCTGCTTGCCCTTCCTTCATCTCTTTATATTGCTCATTGTTTTCTCCCCTTTTAGTTGGCAAGGTATTTAATAGGGCCAGCAGGGGTTAGCCGCCGCGGAGTGGGGGCGCCAAATAAACTATCAGGGTGCCAACCTCCACTGTCAGGCAGGGGCAGTAGGCCAGTGCAGGGATATCCTTCAGGATAGGTGCACCTATAATTGTATCCCTTAAATATTTAATACACTGTTTTTCTGTTCTCACTGGGAAGTGGTATTTTTAACATATTTAATCATTAAAACTATATTTTTAAAGGGGATTTATATGTTACACGTTGATTTCCCTTGTATGTAATATTTTTCTTTGATGCCTATACCAGACTCTAGAGAAGCAGGAGTCTCATGCATCAGGAGGGCTTGTTTAACCCTTCTCGAAACCCCATGTACAAACTGACTCCGCAGTGCAGGGTCATTCCATTGTGTGTCCACCGCCCAGCGGCGAAATTCAGAACAGTAATCCTCCGCCATTCGCTCCCCCTGGCGGAGAGCGCGTATTTTAGATTCTGCTAGAGCCAATCTGTCAGGATCATCATATATGAGTCCAAGAGCGGAAAAAAAAACTCCACTGAGTTAAATGCAGCTGAATCAGATGGTAATGAAAATGCCCATGGTTGGGGGTCTCCGTTCAGTAATGACAATACCAGGCCCACACGCTGAGCCTCATTACCTGAGGAAACCGGGCGCATACGAAAATATAATTTGCAAGCTTCACGAAAAACAACAAATTTACTGTGTTCCCCAGCAAACCTCTCAGGTAAAGGGATCTTTGGCTCTGCAACTCTACCTGCAGTTTCAGCTTGCACATTAGATACTACAAGACCCTGTTGCTGAACGGCCCCCTTCAACTCAGTGACCTGTAAGGACAGCGCCTCCAACTGGTGGGTTATGGAAGTCATGGGATCCATGGCATCCAAAATTTATTTAGGCTGATTATAATGTCACGGGGGTAATGGGTAGACTACAGCTGATTACCCAGGCCCCTCCTATATCCCTCAGACTAGGGAAAACCCTGTCTGTCCCTCTCCCAGCATTTACACTGATGGTGTGCTTGTCTGGGCCACCAGGCCTAACCCTGACTCCTGTTTCAGCCCTATGCTGAAACCTCCACCCGCCACCCAGTGATTAGACCACACACCAACCTCCACAGAAAGCACAGACAGGGAAAACTAAAAAACGCACCACGCCGCAGACACACAGGAAAACACTATAATGTGCACAGGGCAAAACAAACACAAATATAGGAAGGAGAAATATGACAAAGGATAATACACCACCAGATACGATATTTCTTCTCCTAGACCACCACTCCAGACCGAGATCACCAGGCACAAGACACAAGCTATAATCGGCGACGCCCAAAGTCCAGAATGACTATTTAAAGGTCATGGGCGTGACCCAGCCTCCAACCAGATTACCAGCTAGATTAACCCCGGACAACCTGAATAAAATCTAGCCGGCGCCACTGAGCGTATAGTGGACGAATGTGGAATTACCGCTGTCTGTCGGACGCCCTAGTGTGAATAGCGTCCGACATGACAGTTGTATTGTGTCTAATCTGTTTTTATGCCACTTGATGATGGGTAATCGTGTACTAGTATTTTAAGGTATGGTCCGAAAGAAAAACTAAATAAAATCCTAAATGTTTATTTAATGTAATACTATAATCACTTTATCTAATATTAAATTCCCTATTTTTCCTTCTTTCCTCTCTCTTTCTGCTTTTTTCCCCCCTACGTCTGTTTTTATGATGTTGTGTTTAAAGGGAACCTGTCACCAGAAATAACACTATTAACTTGCAAATATGCAGGCCTTCAAAACACTTCTGTGATGTACATCAGGGTGACAGCACCCAATTTACAGTAACTGCATCTACTCTTATGGGTATGTGCACACAGTCAGGAATCGGCAGCACTTTGGACGCATCACATGTCCGCTGCATCCGGAGTGCTGCCGGCTATTGAGTGCAGGTGAATCTGCATGTGTTCACTGAAATTAGGTTACTTGTGTGTTTTTTACATGTCTTTTTAGCCCATTTTTGACTCTGCAGTTTTTGCCTCTTGTTCGTATGTCATCCTTTAAATGAAGCTACTTTGGTTTTGATAACTCCTGCTATTTGGCTTTGGCAAAACATAATTGCTATATTAGGGTGTGGATTACATGCTTTTTCAATGTGTTTCTGCCACAGAAATGCTCTTAAAACACATGTAGCGATGATAGCCCACTTAATTTAGGGGTGTGCGTCTCCAGAAGCATGAACTGTGCACCACAATGTACTGGGTACTACAATGTACTGGTGACTACAACGTACTGGGCACTGCAAAGGCAGCTTGTAATTTTCACTCAACAACATCCACTACTGCTTGTTTCGGTAAAACACCCATTGAGTTAAAATCGTCACTACACCTGTAGATAAACTCTCAATAGAGTATAATTTCCAAAATAAGGTAACTGTATATGAAATCTGCAAACTATTTTAGCAAAATCTGTGCTCCAGGAGGAAATTAGCGCTCATTCCCTCCCGTTTCTGGCCGTGTGGCTAAGGCTAGTTTCACATTTGCGCAGCGTATCGTCCGCAACTGCAAACGCATGCATAGACGCATGCAAACGCATGATAAAGCAGCATTTTTATCCGCATCAGCTTACGCATGACGACAAAAAAATGTAGCGTTTGTATGCATATTTTCATGCATTTGCGCTTTTTATGCACATGCGTTTGATATTTCCAGGAGGGCGTGTCTCAATGGGCGCGTCTAAATCAGTTCCTGGACATGTGCAGTCCAAAGTACGCAAGCGCATCGAACGCATGCGTACGCAAAGACATGCGTACGCATGCGTTCCCATAGACAGTAATCCTTTTTTAGCGCACTCATCCGCATGTGCATGCCTGTGCATATTTGACGGAAATTAGCAGCCTCAAAAATTCCAACATGGTGCGTTCTCCGAACCTTGCCTCACACCGTGAAAAAATGCATGCGTAAGCAAACGTGGGCGAACGTATGCAAACGCATGCACCTGCGTCTACAGTGTTAAAGATAGGAAATCAAGACGCATGCAGATGTATGCGTCAGAAACGCTGAGGACATAACCGCAAATATGAAACCAGCCTAACTAGTACTGTACAGCCACATATTGGGTATTTCTGCATTGAGCAGAAATTGTGAGACAAATTTTGGTTCCATTTTTACCCATTTCCCAGTGTGATAAAGAAAAATCTGGGGCTAAAACACTGCACTGTGCAATGGTATAAAAGTCTGTGACACACCTATGGTGTCAATATGATCACTGCACCACTAGATGAATTAATTGAGAGGTGTAGTTTGTATAATGGGTTCACTTATGTGGGCCTATGCTGTTCTGGCACCTCAGGGGCTCTATCAATGTGACATTGCACCCTCAAACCAGTCCAGCAAAATCTGAACTCCAATATGGCTAATTCCCTTCTAAGCTTTTAACTATGCTCAAAAAGTAGTTTTTGACAACATATGGGGTATTGGTGTGCTCAGGAGCAATTTTGTGGTTCATTTTCCCCTTCTACCCTTGTGAAAATATTTTTGCTGGAAAATGTGATTTTTTTGTTCATGGCTGAACGTTAAAAACTTCTGTGAAGCACCTGGGGGATTAAGGTCTCTCCAAATGTGATATAGTGCCTGCTAATAATTCTAGCAAATTTTGCGCTCAAAAAGTCAAATGGCACTCCTTCCTGTCCGAACCCTGCCGTGTGCCAAAACAGTCGTTGTCCCCAATATATGGGGTATCAGCGTACTGAGAAGAAATTGCACATCGACACCTATCACAAGTATACATACTTGTGAGTATTGATGTGCGTGTGAGCTATCCCCTGGTTCTTGTCCTCCAGGATCTCTATGATGTCCGCACATTCTCGAGAGCCATGGTGACACATCCATGCTTATTTGCTGTACTAACTTGATGGCCTGGGTGACGATTGGTGGGTGCAGTCTATCTTCGGGTGGAGGATAGACTTAAAATCAACTCCCAAGCCTTCTGCCAGTTTTTAGAAGACTCTTTTTTCAAGTAGCAGTACAGGAAAAAGTCTACATCTTGTAAGAAAACCAAAGAAATTAGCTAGACCATAAGTTGGTATGCATGCAATGTATAAGAGCATGTTCACACTGTGGCCATTTCACAGGTTAAACCCAAGAAATAAACTATACAAAATGTGCATATAGTCTAAAGTAAGAAAATACATAAATAGCACATCTACTATATAATTGTCTAAGGGTCACTTCCGTCTTTCTGTCCTTCTGTCTGTCTGTCTTTCTTTCTGTCATGGATATTCATTGGTCACGGCCTCTGTCTCTCATGGAATCCAAGTCGCTGATTGGTCTCACCAGCTGCCTGTCATGGCTGCCGCGAACAAATAAGCGACAGCCACAGTCCGATTAGTCCCTCCCTACTCCCCTGCAGTCAGTGCCCAGCGCCCACTCCACACTCCTCGCAGTCACCGCTCACACAGGGTTAATGCTAGCGGTAACGGACCGCATTATGCCGCAGGTAACTCACTCCGTTGCCGCCGCTATTAACCCTGTGTCACCAAGTTTTTACTATTGATGCTGCCTATGCAGCGTCAATAGTGAAAAGATCTAATGTTAAAAATAATAAAAAAATAAAAAATCATTATATACTCACCTACGCCACCTTTCCCACTCCTCGTGACGCTCCAGTGACCGCTCCATGCAAGCGGCAGGTTCCGGTGCTAAGGATGGTATGCGACAAGGACCTGCCATGACGTCATGGTCATGTGACCGCGACGTCATCACAGGTCCTGCGCGCCTGCGCGAGAAGGACCTGCCATGATGTCACGGTCATGTGACCGCGACATCATCACACCCTGGGACAGGAAGCTGCTGCCTGCACCGCACACAGGCGACAGAACTACAAGGGTACCCTCGGAAGGTGAGTATATGTTTATTTTTTATTTTTTAACCTGTGACATACGTGGCTGGGCAATATACTACGTAGCTGGGCAATATACTACGTGACTGGCCAATATACTATGTGGCTGGGCAATATACTACGTGGCTCTGTGCTGTATACTATGTCGCTGTGCAATATACTACGTGGCTCTGTGCTGTATACTACGTCACTGGGCAATATACTATGTGGCTCTGTGCTGTATACTACGTAACTGGGCAATATACTACGTGGCTGGGCAATATACTACGTAACTGGGCAATATACTACGTGGCTCTGTGCTGTATACTACATCACTGGGCAATATACTACATAACTGGGCAATATACTACATGGCTGGGCAATATACTACGTCACTGGGCAATATACTACGTGCCTGGGCAATATGCTATGTGGCTGGGCAATATACTATGTGGGCTGTGCAGTGTACTACGTGGGCTGTGCAATATACTACATGGACATGCATATTCTAGAATACCCGATGCGTTAGAATCGGGCCACCATCTAGTGAATAACATAAGTTACTTAGTTAACACTTAACACTATTCTGATCAAAAAAGAGTAAAAGCCATCCCTACCATGACAAGGTGTACCCATTCAGGATGGTTCCATCCTGTCTGTAGTAATTAAACCTTAACTTGTGTCAACTAGAGATGGGTGAACCTGAACAGTAAAATTCACCAGAAAGTCCATGTTACTGTTCAGGTTTGGCCCGCCGAACACTGGCATGAACATATGCATGAGTGCACGGCAAACACTGCTTCTGATCGGCAGTAAAATAATCGCAGCTGGTCAGACAACTGCGGTTCCCATGCTGTCAAATGGCATGGGTTCCCCTATATTTTTGATAACTAGCTATGCAAAACTCACAGTTGGGAGCTGCAACCCTCAGCTGTCAGCTTCAGCAAGGCTGGTTATAAAGAATAAAGGGGTCCCCACTCCATATTTTTTAATTATTTAAATAAATAATATAAAAAACGGTGTGGAGTCACCCACATTTTTGACAACCAGCCAAGCTAAAGCAGACAGCTGGGGGCTGGTATTCTCATTCTGTTAAGGGGACATGTATATTGGCTCCCACCAGCCTAATAATAGCAGCCCGCAGCTGCCCAGAAAAAGCACATCTATTAGATGCAACAATTCTAGGGCTTTGCCCGTCTCTTCTCACTTGCCCTGTTGCGATGGCAAGTGGGGTTCATATTTGTGTGGTTGATGTCACCTTTGTATTGTCAGGTGACATTAAGCCCACAGTTTAGTAATGGAGAAGCATCTATAAGATGCCTCTCCATTACTAATCCTATACTTTTATGGTAAATAAAGAAACATACCAATTTAGCATGCAAAAACAGCATGTAGTGAATAGTTGCGAGAATTGGATCACATGCACCCATACAAGGGTTATATCCAAGTGCAGTGCGATTCCCTCAGACACCGGCAATGAAGGAGATGGAAAAATTACTTTCTCCGTCTCCTCTGCACCTGTGGTGTGTTTCTCTCATTTGAGAGGATCGGAGCACAGAGCACTGACACGCAGCTCACGCTCGCAGAAGACGTGTAACAGAGTGTCATTAACATATCGCATATGATGCTATGAGTATATGCTAGTTTGACTCCTGCCTTACTCAGCACATGACATGCCTAGAACAAAAGGTACCAATTTTAGCTTACGGGTATGTGCACATGTTGCAGATTTGCCTGTGGAATTTTCTGCGCAGATTTTGCATCTCTTGGCAGAAAACGCAGATAAAAATCCACACGGATTTGATGCCTTTTTTATGCGGATTTTCATGCATTTTTTTCATGCGGATTTGTATGCGTTTTTTAAGCTAATTAAAGATTTATTATTTAACAAAAAAAAAAGAATTGTGATGTCATTTCTTGTCCAACCCCTTCATTTACACATTTACATACTCCATTGAAGAATAATGTTTACACACACATATAGATAGACAGATAATAGATAGATAGATCTATGTATCTAGATATATTTATCTATCTCTAGATCTATCTATCCATCTATCTATAGATATATCTATCTATAGATAGATATACTGTATCTATAGATAGATGGATAGATAGATAATACCAAGCCCGATGTTTAGTAATAAACATAATAAAATGGTACATAAAGAGTTAAATAAAGTTAGAGTTAGAGTTAGGCCGGGGTTACACTTGCGAGAAACTCGCACAAGTCGCTCACATCAATACCTGGCATTGCCGCCAGCACTTGGGACTGGAGTGTTCAGTTACATAGAAATACATGCAGCTGCACTCTCTGGTCCGAGTGCAGGCGGCAGTGCCGGGTGTTGAGGTGCGAGACTCGTGCGAGTTTCTCGCCACTGTGACCCCAGCCTTAAATGCAATATCTGTTTAATTTTTTTTTAAAAATGGAAAAAAAATGGTGTGGGCTCTGCGCCAGAGAGGGAAAACCAGTCACTGGGGCCCGATGTTTATAGCCTGGGAATCGGCTAATACTCATGGATCTTCCCAGGCTATGAATCTCAGCACGCAGCTGTATATTTAGCCTTTACTGGCTATTAAAATAGGGGGACCCCCCAAAAAAAACAATGTGGAGTCCCCCTATAATTAATGCAGACAACTGTGGGCTGATATTTATAGCTTAGGAAGGGACCATGGATATTGCCCCCCCCCCCCCCCCCCCCGGCTACGAACACCAGCAAACAGCCGCCCCAGAAATGGTGCATCTGTAAGATGCGCCAATCCTGGCGCTTAGCCTCTCTCTTCCCATTGCCCTGTATGGCATATGGGGTAATAGTTGGGGGTTGATGCCACCTTTGAATTGTAAGGTGACATCAAGCCGGCTTAGTAAGGTAGAGGAGTCAATAAGATACTGTAGGGGTTCACTCGCTCAGGTGCGTAGGAGGAAACAGGAGGCACATTCTCTTCAGCGTTCATGTAGGTTTATTCACTCCATAAACCATTTAAGTCAGCAAAACAAAGGTAAACAGTCTTACATCAGACGGATAAGTCCTCAGTGTCCATAGTAGGGCTCCGCTCTCCCTCAGACCGGTAGGCATACAGGCTGTGCCATGTCCAGCACGTAGGCTCTCCAGCCTAAATATGGTCTCTGTGTGCTGCCAGGACGTCTGTCCCCACTTGGAACCGTCCAACACACAGGCCACTCTGCAGTGTCCAGCCAAGACACATGGAAGTGTGTCCACTCTGACAGACTTCCAAACACTCACCGCCATGTGCCAAACACACCTCCATTATGTAGCCTGAAACCACACCCAGGAACCCATCACATGATTAGACATGTGGTTCTGACATCACCACAGGTCCTGAAACAAACATAGATAGGCATGGTTATGCCCCTTACCCAGGGGTGAGGTATATGGGTAGCCAGACCCTCCCATCTCTCATAGTTACCCGTAACCCGGACCCTCATATACCAAACAATTCCTCATTGCTTTATGTGCATTAAAGAAAACACTCCGGGTTACATCACAGCGACAAACCTTCTCTGTGATGCATACCTCCCGTCGACTATACAACCTTTAGCCACGCTACAATACCTATCTATTACTAATCCTATTGTTGTGAAAGGGTTAAATAAAGACACAGCCAGAATAAAGTGTTTTAATGAAATAAAACAACACAGTTTTTCCATCTTTATTGTTCTGCCAATCTATGCGACGCTATCGATCTCCTGCAAAAAAAAAATTAAAATTAACCAACACAAATACTCCCTGGTCCCAAGCAGTCCATTTAATAACAAGTGTCCCACAACGATCTTCCCTATAGAGCTGTCACATCAGGAGATGTGACAGCTCTATAGGCCTCCAGTGACACACTGACAGGAGACAATGGCTCCTGCAGTGTTATAACTGAGGGTTCAATGGCCTCTCACTTTATGGCACTGCTGCGTGAGAATTTTCCCATGCAGCAGTGCCGCAAGTGACAGTATGAACTCTGCACTCACAGCGGTGGAGGGATACAGTGCGGAGGATTACCTCCTGTCACTGTATCTGCCGATGTGACAGCTCTCCATGGGAGATCGTCGTGGGACACTCATTATTAAATGGATTACATCGGATCAGGGAGTATACTGTTGGTTTTCTGTTTTATTTTTTTTTACAGGTGATCGAGGGCTTTGGGGACTAGGGGATTGGTGAGTATGTACTGTATGTTGTATGTACTGTATGTCTATATGTGTGTATGTGGTTTTTTTTACACTTGAACACAGTAGCCGAATGATGGGACTACTGCTGTCCCATCATTCAGCTAGCTGTCACTGCAGCAGGCATAGCCGGATAGGACTAGTAGCCCCATCGTACGATGCCTGCCTACATACAGACCCGCACACACACAGCCCCGCACACATCCACGCACACACACACACAGACACACACAGATATATACAGACACCAGCACACAGACACGCACATCTTCTCCGCACACACACAGTCTCCGCCCAAACACATAGTCTCCGTCCACACTCCACCCACACACTCTTCCCCCTCCCGATCTGCAGCGTTTCTCGCAGGCGCATCTGCAGAAAACTCGCAGATCTTTTTTAAACCTTTTGCTGCGGATTGGCCTGACACAATGGAATTCAATGGGTGCAGAAACGCTGCAGATCCGCAAAAAGAATTGGCATGCTGTGGAAAATAAAACGCTGCAAATCCGCACATTTTTTTCCGCAGCATGTGCATAACAATTCTCAATTTCACATTGACTAACATTGCTTGTGCACTACAATGTGGATTTGATGCAATTCTGTGCATCCAAAAACGCTGCGGATCCGCATCAAAATCCACAACATGTGCACATAGCCTAAAGATGACAGCTAATATTCTAGCACCATACTGTTATTACTGATGCCATGTCATTTCAGATCATAAAAAATATCATTGAAATAATCCCAGCTGGGAAAAATGGGGGAAATTACCTATGGGTACAGTTTGCTTCTTGGCCCTTTTTCTAAAACTGATTTTCAACCACCTTGTTGTCTTTACTGAGGCCTTGTGGTGCCAGATTATAAACATTCCTCTACAATCACTGTGCATAAACAAATGTTCTCAGAGTATGCAGTGATGCAAATTTAAAAGCACCCCTATAAAATTAGATGGGATATATTTACCGTGTTAACTAAATGACCCAGATGCCTATAATATCACAAATGATGTGTATTAGATTTCTGTAAATCGAACATTGATCCAGGGATTTATTCTAATTACCATATATGATATCGGGAAGCAATTTACCCCCTAAAATGAAGCATCCCTACATGACTTTTTGTCTTCTTTTGGATCAATATTGTAGGATAATAAAACTTGATTAGGCACGGCTGGGTGGCTTTTTACAATGCCCATGTTCAACACACATGTCCTTATTACCTGTACTTTTTCCTAACAATCTCATTCTACAATGCCACCATAAAAGGACAGATCTGCAGAATTGAACCCCTTAATCGACATTCATTAAAAGGTTGATGGTTCAGACCTACAGTCATTTGACCAAAATGGCTTCCAGTGCTATGTAATACTACTTATCTCATGCTGCAGAGGAAATATCTGACTGGCCAAAGTTTGCACTCGCAAAATATTTGTGCCGAAAGCCCAACATGTAGCAGTCTACAATTTGATATTGGTTATCTATGATGAGACAGACTAGCTATGCAAGCAGTCATTAATTTGAATGGAAAAGAGCGTAACAGTTATCTCTTCACTGAAAACTGGATTGGTTCTATCAAATTCAGGCTAATTATATAGAAGAGTAAATGTTTTAGGTAAAAAAAATTAACTTCTTTTTTGATCTATGGACTTTTTCCAACTGCACCAAAGTTTCAATACCAACTTAGTACATTGGAGTTGAAATCGCAAACCACAGTGCTACTTATTATTCTTCTAAAGTCACAGTTTTATAGATTTAAACCTATATGTGCATCCTAACGTTGATAATTATGTTCCCATATATAACAATGAATGAACATATTTTCCAAGCAATTCTGACTGCATGGGGTTAATTCCATTTGGAAATCCTACTAGTCACAGATCTAGGCACCTCCAAAGCAGTTAATTCACTGCATGTGAGGAATACCGGTTCCTGCTAAAAGGTATTAAGAAAGAGTCCACAGCTGAAAGCATTTATCCAATTCCAGTTATTATTTGCGAAGGTAATCATTAATAGCAATGCTATTCCAATTGCCACTGTTTCCAATAATGATCATGCTTTTAAGTGTAATTTCTTGAATTAAAAATTGAATTTATTACTAAGCTTAATAGGGATGCTGACGTGTTTGGCGTTAGCTGCGGGTGAGCAAATGCCACATTTATTTCTTGTTTAAGATGACTTTTGTTCAAAGTTTATCTTTCACAAAATAATTACCTGGAAATTTTCTAGTTTGTATTTCTTCATATTTCTGTTAAAATAATAAGTAAATACTTGAAAAAAAACAAACACAAATTTAAAAAATCTTATGAAGTTGAATCAAAATGAAATGAATAAATAAATATAATACAGATTTGCATTCACTTCCAGTCATATTCCATAAATTGTGTTTTGCTGGAAGTTCTTGGAGATTAACCCCTTAGTGACAGAGCCAATTTAGTACTTAATGACCAAGCCAATTTTTACAATTCTGACCACTGTCAGTTTATGAGGTTATAACTCTGAAACGCTTTAACGGATCCCGCTGATTGTGAGATTTTTGTTTCACGACATATTGTACTTCATGATAGTGGTAAAATTTCTTAGATATTACTTGCGCTTATTTATGAAAAAAATGGAAATATGAAAAAAAAAATTAAAATTTTGCAATTTTCAAACTTTGAATTTTTATGCCCTTAAATCAGAGAGATATGTTACACAAAATAGTTAATAAATAACATTTCCTACATGTCAACTTTACATCAGCACAATTTTGGAAACAATTTTTTTTTGTTAGGAAGTTATAAGGGTTAAAAGTTGACCAGCAATTTCTCATTTTTACAACAACATTTACAAAACCATTTTTTTAGGGACCATCTCACATTTAAAGTCACTTTGAGGGGTTTTCATGACAGAAAATACCCAAAAGTGACACCATTCTAAAAACTACACCCCTCAATTTATTCAAAACCACATTCAAGAATTTTATCAACCCTTTACGTGCTTCACAGGAAGTAAAGCAATGTAGAAGGAAAAAATTAACATTTAACTTTTTTTGCAAACATTTTACTTCAGAACCAATTTTTTTTATTTTCACAAGTGTAAAAAGAGAAAATGAACCACAAAATTTGTTGTGCAATTTCTCCTGAATACGCCAATACCCGATATGTGAGGGTAAACCACTGTTTGGGTGCACGGCAGAGCTCGGAAGGGAAGGAGCGCTGTTTGACTTTGTCGATGCAGAATTGGCTGGAATTGAGATCGGACGCCATGTTGTGTTTAGAGAGCCCCAGAAGTACCTAACCAGTGGAAACCCCCCAAAGTGACACAATTTTGGAAACTAGACCCCTTAAGGAACTTATCTAGATGTGTAGTGAGCACTGTGAACCCCCAAGTGTTTCACAGAAGTTTATAAAGTAGAGCCGTGAAAATAAAAAATCCTATTTTTTCCACAAAAATGATATTTTCGCCCCAAAATATGTATTTTCACAATGGTAACTGGAGAAATTAGACCACCGAAGATGTTGTACAATTTGTTCTGAGTAAACCGATACCCCATATGTGGGGGTAAACCACTGTTTGGGCGTACGGCAGAGCTTGGAAGAGAAGGAGCGCCGTTTGACTTTACTTTTTTCAATGCATATTTGGCTGGAATTGAGATCGGACGCCATGTTGCGTTTGGAGAGCCCCTGATGTGCCTAAACAGTGGAAACCCCCCACAAGTGACACCATTTTGGAAACTAGACCCCTTACGGAACTTATCTAGATGTGTGGTGTGCACTTTGAACCCCCAAGTGCTCCACAGAAGTTTATAACGTAGAGCCGTGAAAATAAAAAAAATTTTTTTTTTCCTCAAAAATGATTTTTTAGCCCACAATTTTTTACTTTCACAAGGGTAACAGGAGAAATTGGACCCCAAAAGTTGTTGTACAGTTTGTCCTGAGTACGTCGATACCCCATATGTGGGGGGACCACTGTATTGGCACACAGCAGGGCTCTGACGGGGAGTAGTGACGTTTTAAAATGCAGACTTAGATGGAATGGTCTGTGGGTGTCATGTTGCGTTTGCAGAGCCCCTGATGTACCTAAACAGTAAAAACAATACACAAGTGACCCCATTTTGGAAAACAGACCCCAAAGGAGCTTATCTAGATGTGTGGTAAGCACTATGAATCCCAAAGTGCTTCACAGAAGTTTATAACATAGAGCCGTGAAAATAAAAAAATCATATTTTTTCCACAAAAATGATCTTTTCACCCCCAAATTTTTAATTTTCACAAAAGTAACAGGAGAAAATAGACCACCATAGATGTTGTTCAATTTGTTCTGAGTACAATGATACCCCATATGTGGGGGTAAACCACTGTTTAAGAGTACGGCAGAACTTGGAAGAGAAGGAGCACCGTTTGGCTTTTTTCAATGCAGATTTGGCTGGAATTGAGATCGGACACCATGTTGCGTTTGGAGAGCCCCTGATGTGCCTAAACAGTGGAAACCCCCCACAAGTGACACCATTTTGGAAACTAGACCCCTTAAGGAACTTATCTAGATATGTGGTGTGCACTTTGAACCCCCAAATGCTTCACAGAAGTTTATAAGGTACAGCCATGAAAATAAAAAATCTTTTTTTTCCTCAAAAATGATTATTTAGCCCGCAATTTTTTACTTTCACAAGTGTAACAGGAGAAATTGGACCATGAAAGTTGTTGCGCAATTTGTCCTGAGTACGTTGATACCCCATATGTGGGGGAGGACCACTGTTTGGGTGCACGGCAGAGCTCGGAAGGGAAGTAGTGATGTTTTGGAATGCAGACTTTGATGGAATGGTCTGCGGGCGTTATGTTGTGTTTGCAGTGCCCCTGCTGTGCCTAAACAGTAGAAACCCCCCACAAGTGACCCCATTTTAGGAACTAGACCCCCCCAAGAAGCTTATCTACATGTATGGTGAGCACTTTGAACACCCAAGTGCTTCACAGAAGTTTATAATGCAGAGCCATGAAAATAAAAAATCTTTTTTTTCCCACAAAAATGATTTTTTAGCCCCCAATTTTTTTTTATTTTCCCAAGGGTTGTCCAATTTGTCCTGAGTAAGCTGAAGCCCCATATGTGGGGGTAAACCACTGTTTGGGTGCACGGCAGAGCTCAGAAGGGAGGGAGCACCATTTGACTTTTTCAACGCAAAATTGGCTGGAATCAATGGTGGAGCCATGTCATGTTTGGAGACCCCCTGATGTACCTAAACAGTGGAAACCCCCAATTCTAGCTCCAACCCTAACCCCAACACACCCCTAACCCTAATCCCAACCCTAAACATAATCCTATTCCTAATCACAACCTTAACCCCCAACACACCCCTATCCCTAATCCCAATGCTAACCATAACCCTAATCACAACCCTAACCCCAACACACCCCAACCCTAATCCCAACCCTAACCATAACCCTAACCACAAACCTAACCCTCATCCCATCACACCCATAACCTTAATCCCAAACCTAACCCTAATCCCATCCATACCCCTAATCCCAAGCCTAACCCTAATCCCAAACCTAAGGTTTCTTTTACACTTATCGGGTTTTTTGCGGCCCGTTTTTGCGGGCCTTTTTTGCGGGCTGTATTGTCGCAATTTTCACAGTCTGCTGCAATAATGGACCGCAAAAAACTTGCGGATTGCCATTTTCGGGTTTGCAATACTATGGCAAAAGTATTGAAAAAAAAACGGCGGTCAGCAAAACCGGGAGTCACGGTGCACCGCAAAAACAACCTTCCATTGTTTTTGCAGCCCCATTGAATTACAATGGAAGCCGTGTCCGTTAGCTGTGAAAAATATCGATATTTTTTCACAGACGTAAATACGGCCCTCACAGTAATACGGCGTACGGCGCTCCATAGAATTATTGCAGCCCGTTTTTGCAGCCCCATAGAAATCTATTGGGACTGCAAAAACAGGACGTAAAACCACGGTAAGTGTAAAAGAAGCCTTACCCTAACCCTAACCCTAATTTTAGCCCCAACCCTAGCCCTACCCATAATTTTAGCCCCAACCCTAACCCTAATTTTAGCCCTTACCCTAATTTTAGCCCCAACCCTAACCCTAATTTGTATTGTATTGTATTGTATTGTAGTGTATTGGCGGTCGTTAAGGGGTTAAGAAGCTCCTTCTTAAATTAGGTTTTTGCATTAAAAAAAATGTTTTGTATTTTTGACAATTTTTTTATATCGCGATCTTTATTTAAAAAAAAAAAAAAGTAAATTGGTAATATTGCATTTTGTATGATGGCCAGTGGGGCTTTTTTAGATCGTACTTAGGCCTCGTTCAGTATTTGGTCAGTTTTTTACCTCAGTATTTGTAATTGTAAGATAAAAACAGGAGTGGGTAAAAAATGCAGAAGTTTTACACGAGTTTCTATAATACATTTCCTCTGATTGTACCACTCCTGGTTTTGGCTTACAAATACTGAGGTAAAATGCTGACTAAATACTAAACATGTGAACGTGGTTTTACTGTCCTTTCAGGAAGAGTTTTCAGCAAGACTTATCATCAGAAGCAGGATTATAAACACAGGTCAAATATCTATACACAGCTACAACACAGTTTACACCAATTACAATAGGCGGTCACTTGTACTTATGTTGTTTCCTGAAACAACAATAGCGTCTAAAAAAGTCCCATTGGTCAGTGTGAAAATTGTAAGATTTCTAATTTGTACTTTTAATATATATTGTGATATGGAAACAAATACAAAATAACCAAAATTAATAAATGAAACATTTAACACAAAAGACTGAATTAAACATTAGGACATTTTCTGATGACAGCTTCCCTTTAAGAACTCCAATGCATGTATTACTAAGTGCCATCTTAAATACAGTCATATTTCTCCCAGATAATTACTGCAATTAGATGTTTTGTTATACACATGTTTATTTCCTTTGTGTGTATTGGAACAACACAAAAAACATTGGAAAAAAAAAGACAAATCGGACATCATTTCACATAAAAATCATCCTGATAAAATAGTTGCCACTTTTCCAAAATTGTGGGTAAACAACTTTGTTTCAACTATGTGATGCCCATTCAAACTCACCTGTGGCAAGTAACAGGTGTGGGCAATATGAAGATAACACCTGAAAACAGATAAAAAAAGGGGAGAAGTTAACTCAATCTTTGCATTGTGTGTCTGTGTGTGCCACGCTAAGCATGGGGAAACAGAAAGATCAACAGAGAACTGTCAGAGAACTTGAGAACCAAATTTGTTGAACAATATCAACAATCTTAAGGCTACAAGTCAGTCTCCAGAGAGCTTGTTATTCCTTTGTCCATGGTGCACAACATAATTAAAAAGTTTACAACCCATGGCACTGTAGCTAATCTCATTGGACGTGGACGGCAAATAAAAATTGATGAAAGGTTGCAATGCAAGATAGTCCGGATGGTGGAAAAGCAGCCCCAATCAAGCTACAAATAAATTAACGCTGTCCTGCAGGTTCAAGGTGCTATCCATCGACATTTGACTGAAATTAAACACTGGGGCAGGAGACCTAGAAGGACCCCACTGCTTACACAGAGACATAAAAAGCTAGACTGCAGTTCTCTTGTGGACAGACCATGTGTAATTGCAATAATTTTTGGGGGGATATACTTCATATTATGGAACCATTTCAAGGGTGCCCACACTTTCGGCCATGACTGTAAGCACTCACAGTAACCATATAAAAAGTATTTAGTCAGCCACCAATTGTGCAAGTTCCCCCACTTAAAAAGATGAGAGAGGCCTGTAATTGACATCATAGACTACAACTATGAGAGTCAAAATGACTGATTTGGTAAGATTTATTTTGCAAATTATGGTGGAAAATAAGTATTTGGTCATTAACAAAAGTTCATCTCAATATTTTGTTATATATCCTTTGTTGGCAATGACAGAGGTCAAACGTTTTCTGTAAGTCTTCACAAGGTTGGCACACACTGTTGGTAGTATGTTGGCCCATTCCTCCATGTTGATCTCCTCTAGAGCAGTGATGTTTGGGGCCTGTCCCTGGGCAACAACACAGACTTTCAACTCCCTCCAGGGGTTGAGACCTGGAGACTGGCTAGGCCACTCCAGGACCTTCATATGCTTCTTGCGAAGCCACTCCTTTGTTGCCGTGGTGGTGTGCTTGGGATCATTATCATGATGAAAGACACATCCATGTTTCATCTTCAATGCCCTTGTGATGGAAGGAGGTTTGCACTCCAAATCTCATGATACATGGCCCCTTCCTTTCTTTTATGTACACGGATCAGTCATCCCTTTGCAGAGAAACAGCCCCAAAGCATGATGCCACCCCCATGCTTCACAGTAGGTATGATGATCTTTGGATGCAACTGAGCAGTTTGTATCCTCCAAACATAGCAAGTTTTGTTTCTACCAAACAGTTCTACTCTGGTTTCATCAGACCATATAACATTCCCTCAATACTTTTCTGGATAATCCAAATGCTCTCTAGCAAACTTCAGATGGGCCCAGACATATACTGGCTTAAGCAGGGGGACACGTCTGGTACTGCAGGATCTGAGTCCCTGGCAGCGTAGTGTGTTACTGATGGTAGCCTTTGTTATGGTGGTCCCAGCTCTATGCAGGTCATTCACTAGGTCCCCCGTGTGGTTTTGGGATTTTTGCTCACAGTTCTTGTGATCATTCTGACCCCACGAGGTAAGATCTTGCGTGGAGCCCCAGATCAAGGGAGAATATCAGTGGTCTTGTATGTCTTCCATTTTCTTATTATTGCTCCCACAGTTGATTTCATCACACCAAGCTGCTTGCCTATTGCAGATTCAGTCTTCCCAGCCTGGTACACGGCTACAATTTTGTTTCTGGTGTCCATCGACAGCTCTTTGGTCTTCACCATAGTGGAGTTTGGAGTGTGACTGTTTGAGGTTGTTGACAGGCGTCTTTTATACTGATAACAAGTTCAAACAGGTGTCATTACTACAGGTAATGAATGGAGGGCAGAGGAGCCTCTTAAAGAGGTTACAGGTCTGTGAAAGCCACAAATCTTGCAGGTATTTAAGTGACCAAATACTTATTTTCCACCATAATTTGCAAAATAAATCTTGCCAATTCAGACAAGGTGATTTTCTGGAATTGTTTTAAAATTTTGACTCTCATAGTTGTGGTCTACCTATGATGTCAATTACAAGCCTCTCTCATCTTTTTAAGTGGGAGAACTTGCACAATTGGTTGCTGACTAAATGATTTTTTTCCGCACTGTAGGTATATTTTTAAGTTCATCACAGTATCTAAAACTTCCAAAAATTACACCCATGATTCCCCCCTCAAAACTGACAACAATTTATAATGTTGATTTTCAAGCATTCATTTATTTGTTGAAGGTCTCAAGTGCAAATATTTATTTACAACAGTAGTGCATATATGACATGTCCGTTTACAACCTGAAATGTCTATTTCACTTTTCTCTTCAGATACAATATTCACAGTCTTTCCATCTTCATGCAAATACCGACAAATGATTAGTGCAGAGTTAGCTATCTTTCAAAGACATGGATTAAGTAAAGGTGGATCTAGGTTCTCTGGCAGATGAGGCAAAAATTCAGTTTGAGTCCCCTCCTATACACACTTAAAGTGAATATGAGAGCTGTTACATGCAGTTCAATCCATGGACAGCATGTATAGGGCACTTGCTGTATGTTCTCAGGTAGCTATGTTTGTCTCTGAAACGCTGCAGCCTTTCAGAGAAAAACATACTTGAATAGCCGCCAGGGACCAAAACACACTGTAGATTAATTGGCAGGCTGGTCCCTGATAGCTTCTCCCCACCTACTGCCCTGGTTTTAAAGGTCTCTGCCTATGAGACTTGTCAATACAGGGCAGCAGGCAGGAAGAAGCCGTTGGGGGCCCTAACTGTCCAACTAGTCTACAGCATGGCTCAGCGCGGTGTTGTGCCTGATACATGCTTACCGTGGATTGGGCAGCATGTATCAGCTGTCTAGTGGTTTGAATAGTCATCATATGACTGCTTATATGTGATTAACATACCTCAAACAACATCGGCGAGAGGCGAGCATTTCCGGGGTTGCTCGGCGGGTGTTCGGGTCCCCGCCCTGCATGTTTGGCGCTCTTTAGAGCGCCAATCAACATGCAGGGATTGTCAGCCACATACTGTAATGCTGCAGCCTTGTTGGTTGTTGCATTACAGTGATTGGCAGACCGCACAGCATCATCAGATCTATATCAGACAGACCTGGTGCCGCCCTGCTCGTCACAGTCAGCTCTGGCAGTGTAGGGATAGTTGCTGCAGAGATAGGGACAGATTTGGTGGTGTATAAGTTAGTGTAGGTATACCATATTGAATCCACAAATCTGTCTAAACCAACAGTCCTTCTGAGGACTAATTACGGTGTACATATATATCAGTGCTAGGTAGGCTAGACAGGAATTGTATGTGGCATACTTCATTGCATACAGCAAGAGGGTCCATTCCATTACTATCTGCTGCTGCCTATTACAGATATTTACCGTATATACTTAGCCTCAGGTATTAGTGGACAGGAATCATTTTTTTTTGCATCTAAATCCTGATTAATTTCTTCAAAAGCAATCCAGAGTACACTTTTTTTGCTCCATTTGCTTGTTGGCAGTGCAGAATGCAGCCAGATCCTTTCCATATTACAGAGTGAAAATACAGCTATTTAAAACAGGGGTTTGGCTGCCCCAGCGATCATATCTGATTGCGCAGATCTGAATTGGCAGAGTGGCCCAACGGAAGCCTCTCCTCAGTGCAAGACATATGAAAGCCCGCATAGAGTTTGCTAAAAAAAAACACATGAAGGACTCCTAGACTATAAGAAATAAGATTCTCTGGTCTGATGAGATGAAGATAGACCTTTTTGGTGATAATTCTAAGCAGTATGTGTGGAGAAGACCAGGCATTGCTCATCACCTTCCCAATACAATCCCAACAGTGAAACATGGTGGTGGTGGCAGCATCATGCTAAGGGGCTGTTTTTCAGCTGCAGGGACAGGACAAATGGTTGTCATTGAAGGAAACATGAATCCGGCCAAGTGCAGAAATATCCTGGATGAAACCCTCTTCCAGAGTATGCTGAACCTCAGACTTGGCTGAAGGTTCACCTTCCAACAAGGCAATGACCCTAAGCACACAGCTGAAATAGCAAAGAAGTGGCTTCAGAACAACTCTGTGACCTTTCTTGACTGGTCCAGCAAGAACCCTGACCTAAACCCAAATGAGCATCTCTGGAGAGACCTGAAAATGTCTGTCCACCAATGTTCACCATCCAACCTAACGGAACTGGAGAGGATCTGCAAAGAAGAATGGCAGAGGATCCCCAAATCCAGGTGTGAAAAACTTGTTGCATCATTCCCAAGAAGACTTGTGGCTGTACTAGCTCAAAAGGGTGCTTCAACTCAATACTGAGCAAAGTATGAATACTTATGACCATGTGATATTTCAGTTTTTCTTTTTTAATACATTTGCAAACTTTACTACATTTCTGTTTTTTTTTTCAGTTAAGATGGGATGCAGAGTGTAATTGACAAAAAACCACACTGGCACTATGTGTAACTGTGCTTTAAAAAAAAAAAAAAAAAAGGGGGGGGGGGGGGAAGCTGTTGGTATTTAGACAGATCTGTGCTACTTTCTGTCGAGTATATTCACATGAGATTATTAAATAGAAAATACCGCACTATGAGAGATCGAATTAGGAATAGAGTCTTACCTCGCCGAAAAACAGTACACTCATACAAGTCTACTTTGAGTTAAATTCAGCTAAAACAATCACACTCAGAGGTTTCTGTGTCAAAGTGCTGTGTTTAGTACTCCATATAATACTCCAATTACTGGCTATTCATTTAACATGCTCATAGGTTCTACATACCTTTTTTAGGGGAGTTATATAGTCCGGTACGTGAGAAATGAAGTGCCAAATGGAGAAGCTCCGAGGTCCGCTGAGTGGGCGGCTGTTAGTTATGACTCCGTGCAGAGCTGGATGGTATGCGTAGTTTCTGTACTGCCGAGCGTTAAGCAGGGGGAAAGCACCGAAGCGTGCAGAGCTAGAGGCGTCTCGGCCAGAGGCGTCCCTGGTTAAACGAGGAAGAAAAAAGATGGCCAATACTGCTCGGCCGCACTACCAAAAAGTGACGTCACTGGTCTATTGAGTCTCAAAGGGGTCAGAACAACCAACGCATTTTGAAGTGGATCGTACTTCTTCATCAGGGTTACGGCCCCCTACAGGCGACTCCACATATATACATATATTATGCTCTGTCACTATGCCCACCTATTGTCACTAACCCTCTACATACCAAACCATCATTTTAGCTCTGAAACAAGTGTGATTACTAGATATATTGCCTCTTATTTGGATCGGATATTAAATTAATCGCATGTTGATGTATTTAAAATATAATTTTATTAAATTATAATTAAAAATAGTAGTGATTAAAAATTATTACAAATAAAAAATTTAAAATAAACATTGCTAGAACATATTAAAAGGGATAAATTGGGCTTAATTCTAATTGATTGGGATCCATTATTATACAATGTCCTAAGGCTGGACAACTCTTTTAAAACTAAACTCAGTCATGTCACCAATAGGAATTAGCGAACATGCTCGGTGACACTTGGTTATCACACGTGTACCATGATGCTTGGATGTACTCATTACTTGGCAAGTGATGGGTGGTGCTCCATGTAAAACTCGAATATCCCTCCCGCATTTTTGGTGCCTGTTACACAGCCAATAAGCATGCGAGGATTGCCTGCTCATCACTGTAATGCCGTAGCCAACTTGGTTGTGGCTAGAGATGAGCGAATGTGTTCGGCAAACGTTCACCAACCTCAAATTTGTAACTAACATAGCCCATTCAGATTCGTGTTCACTTTCATGAGCATTTTTACTCAAAGTTAGCAAAAACTTCTGTGAAATCAGAATGCCAGTTTTCCACATAAAAATCATTAGACCTACTATAGTGGTACAGTCACAAGGCCCAATTGATGGTCATCGCAGTCCCCCAGTACCAGTTGCCCAATCACCATTACTTCTCAAAAAAAGCTGTGCCTGCACTACGCCAGCATGTCATCGAAAACATCGCCCATTCCCTGAAAAAAATCTATCTCTGCCAGGGTGCATTTCACCACTGACAGCTGGACAAGTAAACATGGGCAGGAGCGCTACATCTTGCTGACTGGGCACTGGGTGATTCTGGTGGCTGTAAGGGCAGGTGATCAAGGGGTTGCTCAACAAGTCTTTGAATCCCCAAAGATTGTGGAGCAAACCTCTGTATCTCATAGTTGTTCCACTGCTTCTGCCTTCTCCACCTCCTCTAGGGCCTCCACCTGTACCTCAACCTCTCACTTAATCAGACATGCGTTCCAACAGTGCAGATAGTATCTCTCCACCTCTGTTCCGCGCAACCATGGCTCACCGCAATCAGACAGTGTTTAAGTTAATATGCCTTGGAGATTGCAGTCACAAAGCTCAAGAGTTGTGCACAGGTATCCAGGCCGAGTTAGAATAATGGCTGGTGCCATGGGAGGGTGGCTTACAACGATCGAGGGGGGCTCATGGTACCAGACAAACTGTTACTAAAGATACAGGAGCTGAGGAACAAAAGGAGGAAGATGAGGTGATGGACATGCAACAGTCAGGAGATGAAGAGGATAATGATACGCTCTCTGTTGTCAATGATTGGTGGGAGGGGAAGGAGAAAGCAACCTTCAGTGTTACCTCGCCACCAACACAGCATTGACTTGGACCCCATGGAAGCGCCTGACACATGAGTGCATTCTTGCTGCACTATCTTCAACATGACGTCCATATTCTTAGGGTTATAAATAGTGTTGACTACTGGGTTGCCACTCTGTTAGATCCACGGTGCAAGAATAAATTTAGCCAGATGCCTCCCCCCCCTGATAAGGGATGCGCACATGCTGGAGTATCGAAATACACTCATAGACAATATTAAGAGTGGTTTTCCCCAAGACAGCAGTGAGGCACACAGTGTTCATCCCAGTTGTGGACTTAGCAGCAGCAGTGTAAGTGACATAAGCAATTTCTGTGAGTCTTTTAACACATTTTTTAGACCAGCCCATGCCCCAGCGGAACAGAGCACAAGTCTGTCACGTGATCAACTGGAGAGGTTGGTGCAGGAGTATCTGGAGCTCAATATCAATGCCATCAGGGGGGCTTTGGACTCTTTTACATTTTTGTCTTAAAAAATGGAAGAGTGACCTGAGTTCGCCTGTCACGCCTTGGAGGTTTTGTCATGCCCAGCAGCTGACGTTCTCTCAGAACGTGTCTTCAGCACTGCTTGTGGAGTGCTAACGGATAAGAACATCCAGCTGTCCCCTCAAATTGTAGACTGCCTAACTTTCATTAAAATGAACAAGTCATGGATCTCAAATGACTTTTGCATCCCAATTGCAGATTGGGCAGACTAGGCAATGGTGTCGATATTAGTGTCAAGTATTGATCTCGCCTTGTTGCAGTCTGTGTCATCTTTGTAGTGTCTTCTTTTCCTGATGTTGCTTCTGCTGCTGATGTTACAAACAATTTTTTGAAATATGGAGACTCCAAGTTGGGTCTCCATCAGGTGGGTTGCCTGTGGGAGAAGGGGTGTCAGAGGCCTATTATACTGTTTCTACTCTGTGGAATATAATGCCACTTTTGTGCTGTGTGACAATTATTTTTTTGAAATGTGGAGACTCCAAATTCAGTCTCTATCTGGTGGGTTGCCCAAGTAAGTAGGCCTCCCAGACAGGCAGGCCTGCACTTACTTTCAGTCAACTACCTGTATTACTTTCCCTATATTTTTCTATCAATAGTAGTCTATAAAACTGATGTTTATGCCATCTGAGTGTGGCTGGAATAAAAAACAAATTTGGAGGTGTTGCATAAGATGAGAGGTCTCCCAGCTAAGAAGGTTAACACTGCTCCCTTAACAACCAGGTCCTCATTAAAACTTAAATTCCAAACTGTAAATGCTAGACCAGACCCTGGCGCCTCATGCATGGCCATTGGCTGACTGCTTGTGTGCCATTATAAGAGATTCTACTGTGGGTCAATTGGTCAGTCAACTATGCTACTATTCTTGCACGTTTCTATCAATAGTAGTCTATAAAACTGATGTTCGTGCCATTTGAGTGTGGCTGGAATATAAAAAAATTGAAGGTGTTGCATGAGGCTTGAGGTCTCCCAGCTAAGAAGTTTTACACCGCTCCCTTAACCACCGGGTACTCATTAAAACTTCAATTCCAAGTGGTAAATGCTGGGCCAGACCCAGACCCTGATACCTCATGCATGACCCATGGCTGACTGCTGCTGTGCCATTTGCAAATTTCTACTGTGGGTCAGTTGATGCCACTTTTTCTGGTCAAAACAAAAGAAAGTCAAAACCGCACCCTTTCATATATAAATTGAAGGTCTCAGCGGACACAAGGGCGCACGTCCAAAACCAGGGAGCCCATCCTGGCCAATATCAAGACCACAAAGAACAAAAAGATGGCGCCACAATGGATGGTGAAAAAATAGGAGCTTACATTTATTCTGCCTCCTGGTGTCTGCCCCTAATTTTAGCTGATTGGGAAGTTTTTTGTCACCCTTTAATTTGTTATCAGTGCATTTGGGTTTTCCTCCCATTTAATCTACTGGAGTTCGGATACATTTGGCAAACCATTTTTACGAACTGTTTGGAGAACAGAGGTCCGTTCAGCGAATCCGAACCGAACCTTGAAAGGTTCGCTCATCTCTAGTCTGGAGTACATTTCGTTAAAATACAGTTGTGTCAAAAAGTGTTTATCCACTTCTTTTGCTTGTTTGTCCACTTCTTTTGCATGTTTGTCACAATTAAATGTTTCAGATCACCAAGCAAATTTAAATATTAGACAAATATAAGACACGTAAACACAAAATGCAGGCCTTTATTATTAAAGGGAACCTGTCACCCCCAAAATCGAAGATGAGCTAAGCCCACCAGCATCAGGGGCTTATCTACAGCATTCTGTAATGCTGTAGATAAGCCCCCGATGTAACCTGAAAGATGAGAAAAAGAGGCTATATTATACTCATCCACGGGTGGTCTCACTGTGGTCTAGTCCAATGGGTGTCGCGGTCCGGTCCGGGGCCTCCCATCTTCTTACGATAACGTCCTCTTCTTGCATTCACGCTGCGGCTCCGGCGCAGACGTACTTTGTCTGCCCTGTTGAGGGCAGAGCAAAGTACTGAAGTGCGCAGTCGCCGGGAAAGGTCAGAGAGGCCCAGCACCTGCACACTGCAGTACTTTGCTCTGCCCTCAACAGGACAGACTAAGTACGCCTGCGCCGGAGCTGCAGCGTGAAGACAAGAAGAGGACGTCATCCTATGAAGATAGGAGGCCCCGGACCGGACTGCGATGCCCATCGGATCGGACCGCCAACCCAGGTGAGTATAATCTAACCTCTTTTTCTCATCTTTCAGGATACATCCGGGGGCTTACCTACAGCATTCCAGAATGCTGTAGATAAGCCCCTGATGCTGGTGGGCTTAGCTCATCTTCGATTTTGGGGGTGACTCATTCCCTTTAAAGGAAAAAGAAATCGAAACATACAGAGCCCTGTGTGAAAAAGTGATTTCCCTATATACCTAATAACTGGTTGGACCACACTTAGCAGCAACAACTGCAATCAAGCGTTTATGATAACTGGCAATGAGTCTTTTACAAAGCTCTGGAGGAATTTTGGCCCATTCGCCTTTGCAGAATTGTAATTCAGCCACATTGGATGATTTCTAAGAATGAAACATCTTTTTAATGTCATGTCACAGCTTCTCATTCGGATTAAGGTCAGGACCTTGACTAGGCTACTCCCAAATCTTAATTTTGTTTTTCTTAAGCCATTCAGAGGTGGATTTGCTGGTGTGTTTTGGATCATTGTCCTGCTGCATAACCCAAGTGCAATTCAACTTGAGCTCACGAACAGATGGGCGGACATTCTCCTTCAAGATTTTTTGGTAGACAGAAGAATTAATGGTTCCATTAACCACAGCAAGTCTTATAGGTCCTGAAGCAGAAAAACAGCACCAAACCACCACACTACCACCAAAATATTTTACTGTTAGTATGATGTTTCTTTTCTGAGATGCTGTGTTACGCCAGATGTAATAGGGATTACACCTTCCAAAAAGTTCAACTTCTGTGTTGTCAGTCCACAGAGTATCCTCCCAAAAGTCTTGGGGATCATTGAGATGTTCTCTGGCAAGATTGAGACCAGTCTGTTTGTTCTTATTGCTCAACAGTGATTTTCGTCTTTGCACCCTGCCATGCAGGCCATTTTAGCCCAGTCTATTTCTTATGGTGGCGTTATGAACACTGATCTTAACTGAAGCAAGTGAAGACTACAGTTATTTGGATGTTGTTGTGGGTTTTTTTGTGACCTCTTGGATGAGTCATCGCTACACTTTTGGGTTAATTTAGGCCAGTCGGCCACTCCATGGAAGGTTCACCATTTGTTCCGTTTTGTAATTTGTGGATAATGGTTCTTATGTGGTTCTCTGAAGTCCCAAAACTTGAGAAATTGCTTTATAACCTTTCCAGACTGATAGATCTCAATTACTTATTTGTTTCTTATTTGTTCCAGAATCTCTTTGGATCGCAGCATAATCTTTAGCTTTTGAGAATCTTTTGGTCTACTTCACTTTGTCAGGCAGGTCCTATTTAAGTAATTTCTTGATTGACCAACCAGGACTGCGTGTGGCTAGGGAATTTGAACTCAGTTTCCCAAAGATGTGATAAACCACATTTAATTTATGTTTTAGGTGGGCAATCACTTTTTCACACAAGGCCCTGTAGGTTTGGATTTCTTTTTCCCTTAATAATAAATACCTTGATTTAAAAACGGCATTTTGTGTTTACTTGTGTTATCTAATATTTACATTTTTTGGTGATCTGAAACATTTAAATTTGTCAATCATGCAAAAGTATAAGAAATCAGGAAAGGGGCAAACATTTTTTCACACAGCTGTGTAACCCTCAAAAAACTTGTTCAAAAAGTGTCACGCACACGTTAAGTATTTTTGATTTGCAGATTTAGTGCCGAAAATAATCTGCAGCATGTCAACACTCCGTGTATTTTCGCCCTGTGTTTTGCACCATTGACTTTATTCAAATCAGTCCAAAGCATGGTAAAAATGCATCAAAAATGCACACTTTTGCAGCTGCGTTTTTCCTGCCAAGAGATGCAAAAAGGGTGCAAAAATTTTACCCAATGCATGCACATACACTTATCAGTATTAAATTGTTCACTCAGATTATTCCGTGGTCTGGAGTACATTTCGTTGGTATATAACCCTCCAAAAAATTGCTCAAAAGTTTATCGGTATTATATTGCTCACCTATTCACTATTCTGTGGTCTGGAGTACATTTTATTGGTATATATCTCTCCAAAACCTTGTTTAAAAACATATCGGCATTATATTGCTCATCCATAGGGTATTACATCTTCTTTGGTACTTTACGTTCTTATATAAGACTCAAAGAACTTGTTAAAAAGTTTATCAGCATTATATTGCTCACCCATAGACTATTCCGTGGTCTGAAGTCCATTTTGTTGTCCATTTTTGTTGGTATTATATTGCTCATCCATAGGATATTACAACTTCTGGGGTACATTTCATTGCTATATAACTCTCAAAAAACTTGTTAAAAAATTTATCGGTATTGCTCACATATAGACTATTACGTGGTCTGAACCAAATAGCAAAGCCACTAGAGACTCAAGGTCTACAAAAATTCAGTTTTCAACAGCAGAAAAAAGGCAGCAACACTTACCTGCCCAGATCTTGGAACAAATGCAGGTAAGTGTTGCTGCCTTTTTTCTGCTATTACGTGGTCTGGAGTACATTTCGTTGGCCTACAGTTGTGTGAAAAAATTTCCGTGCCTTTTTGCCCTGCGTTTTCACCATTGACTTTACTCAAATCAGTCAAAAATGCTTCAAAACACATTTTTTTGCAGCTGTTTTTTTCCTGCCACAAGATGAAACTTGTTCAAAAACTTACCTATATTACTCATGCATAGGTGCAGTTTGTTGCTATGAAAGCCTCAAAACACTTGTTCAAAAATGTGTCAGCATTACATTGTTCATCCATAGAGTTTTACATATTCTTTGGTAGATTTCGTTGCTGTATAAGCCTCAAAAAATAGTTAAAAAATTTAGGCTGTGTGCACATGTTGCAGATTTGGTGAGTTTTTGTCACATTTTTTCAGCGTGGATTTGTGGCAAAACCTGATGACAGCAAAGTGAATGAGAAACCTAAGGGTATGTTTCTACGTTCAGGACACACTGCGTGTTTGATGCTGCTTAGAGCCGCAGCGTCAAACACGCAGCGTCCAGATGTTACAGCATACTGGAGGGGATTTCATGAAATCCCGTCTCCACTATGCATTAAAAGACGCGTGCGGCAGACCCGCAGAAACGGACATGCGGTGCGTCTTTTCAGAACGCAGCATGTCCTTACAATGCTGAAACAACCCAAGAACAACGCAGGTGACCTGCCAGTGACCTCAGGTGCGGATTTGGTCAGGATTTTATCTGCGTAAAATCCTGACCAAATCCTGATGCAAACCTGAACATGGACACATACCCTAAAGTGTCATACTCACGTTAAGTATTTTTGACTTACACATTTGGTGCAGAAAATAATCTGCATGTCAATTCTCTGAGCGTTTTTGCCATGCGTTTTTCACCATTGACTTCACTCACATCAATCAAAACTGCACCAAAAACTCACCAAATATGCGTGTTTTTGCAGATGCATTTTTCCTCCCAAGAGATGCAGAAATGGTGCAGAAATTTTACTCAACATGTGCACATACCCTTATCGCTATTATACTGCTCACCCATAAACTATTCCATGGTCTGGAGTACATTTCGTTGGTACATAGCATTTATGAGTCTAGGGGCACCAATACATTACAATTTGAACAGAATGTATATATAAAGCCCTCCTTTATGTCTAATACAGGGTGTATCTGAGTCCCTTATTTTTGCAGTCCTTGCTTCCTTCATAAATTACACTGAAATTTCCTATTTACCGTATTTTTCGCTTTGTAAGACGCTCCGGATTATAAGACGCACCCCAAATTTTGAGGAGAAAAATAGGAAAAAACTTTTTTTAATAAATTGGTGGGGCGTCTTATAATCCATGCGTCTTATTACTTACCAGGGGTTGTGGCTGTGGTGGATCAGGGTCCCAGGGTCGTTGCTGGAGGCAGGAGTGGATCATTGCTGCAGGCTGGGATGAGGAGGTCTGCAGGGGGGCTCCTATGCAGCAGGCTGGGATGAGGGGGTCTGCAGGGGGGCTCCTGTGCAGCAGGCTGGGATGAGGGGGTCTGCAGGGGGGCTCCTGTGCTGCAGGGGGGCTCCTGTGCTGCAGGCTGGGATGAGGCAGTCTGCAGGGGGGCTCCTGTGCTGCAGGCTGGGATGAGGGGGTCTGCAGGGGGGCTCCTGTGCTGCAGGGGGCTCCTGTGCTGCAGGCTGGGATGAGGCAGTCTGCAGGGGGGCTCCTATGCTGCAGGCTGGGATGAGGGGGTCTGCAGGGGGGCTCCTGTGCAGCAGGCTGGGATGAGGGGGTCTGCAGGGGGGCTCCTGTGCTGCAGGGGGGCTCCTGTGCTGCAGGCTGGGATGAGGGGGTCTGCAGGGGGGCTCCTGTGCTGCAGGGGGGCTCCTGTGCTGCAGGCTGGGATGAGGCAGTCTGCAGGGGGCTCCTATGCTGCAGGCTGGGATGAGGGGGTCTGCAGGGGGGCTCCTGTGCAGCAGGCTGGGATGAGGGGGTCTGCAGGGGGGCTCCTGTGCTGCAGGGGGGCTCCTGTGCTGCAGGCTGGGATGAGGGGGTCTGCAGGGGGGCTCCTGTGCAGCAGGCTGGGATGAGGGGGTCTGCAGGGGGGCTCCTGTGCTGCAGGGGGGCTCCTGTGCTGCAGGCTGGGATGAGGCAGTCTGCAGGGGGGCTCCTGTGCTGCAGGCTGGGATGAGGGGGTCTGCAGGGGGGCTCCTGTGCTGCAGGGGGGCTCCTGTGCTGCAGGCTGGGATGAGGCAGTCTGCAGGGGGGCTCCTGTGCTGCAGGCTGGGATGAGGCGGTCTGCGGGGGGGCTCCTGTGCTGCAGGGGGGCTTTGGGGCTGCAGGGCTGTTTCCGGTGCTGCGGGGGCTCTGCCGACATATTGTGAAAGGCCAGAGCCCCCTGGCAGTTCGTCCATGTATTCCTGTATGACTGACTCCGGGAAAATGGCCGCCGGAATCTCGAGAGATGAGATCTCAGCGCTGAAATCTCATCTCCCGAGATTTCGGCGGCCATTTTCCCGGAGTCAGTCATACAGGAAGGAACGCATGGACGAACTGCCGGGGGGCTCTGGTCTTTCACAAAATGTCGCCAGAGCCCCCGCAGCACCGGAGTAGCAGCGGACAACCGCGGTGGCGGGCGACAGCGGTGGCGGGCGGCAGCAGCAGCGGTGGCGGGCGGCAGCAGCAGCGGTGGTGGGCGGCAGAAGCAGCGGTGGTGGGCGGCAGAAGCAGCGGGCGGCAGCGGACACCCCCTCATCCCAGCCTGTAATGGTAAGCGGTATATCTGCTTTGTAAGACGCACCCCCATTTCCCCCCCAAATTTGGGGGAAATAAAGTGCGTCTTACAAAGCGGAAAATACGGTAATAATTTAAAAAAATCAATTCAGGTTTTCTTAAAAAAATTTTTAATACTTTTTAAATTTTACCTTATATACAAGTCATTACACAGGGAAAAATATATGCTTATATTTTTTTCCTGTAAACTCCAATTTCTCTTCGATTTTGAATGTTTTATTATGACTCCTTAAAGTGGAGTGAAAGTGTGACACCATTGTTCTCAGCAGCAATCTGGGAGTAAGAGATGCTTCCAGGGGTCTTTTCCAACCTGTTATCCTTCCATTCAGTACTTTTCCCATCCATTTGAACGTTTTCATTGCCCCCTAGACCTCTTTGTTGGATCTCCCATTGACTCCCATTATAATTGTTACTCGAAACGAGCATGGGAGTATTAGGAATTGCTCGGATCAAGAAATGAGCATTTTCATGCTCGCTCATCTCTAGTCACCAACAGTGTTTACTCATGTTAGAATATCTAGTGATTCCAGAATTGATCACATTTTTAATGTAGAATTACCAATCATTACCATTTGGCTGTTGTGCCAGACTGGTCCAGGAGAAAAATCATAAAATGGTACAGCACGTGTTACTGTCTGGCTGGACTGGTTTGCCTAACATTTCCCTAATTATTACCACTAGGGCATAGAACAATTGGTGGAACACTGAAAATGTGAAAAAAAAAACACTTAAGGGTCAAAATACATCAAGTGCATCTGAATTAGGTGTGCACAAATTTCATGTGAGAGGGGCTTATAGTTGAAGTGTTATCAGTAAGCAGGTTTATAGCAATTTTCAGACTGATACTGGTCTATAAAAAGGTGGTCTGTTTCCATTTGTTGAATTTGGTAATTATTCAAAATCTTAAAATACAATGAGTTTTTGATAGAAACCAAAAAGTGCCATGCTAAGAAATATTGTTTTTTATTTTAAGGAATATGATGTTTACTTAAAAAAGCAGAACTACTCAGTTCTATCAGTTGTCCTGTACTATTAGTGCATTAGTTCATATTTCACAACATCTGAAAAGATAAATAGACACATTTACATTCCTTTTTCCAATAATTGGTCAGCTATCTCAAGTCTTCAAATGCTAAAATATGTTGCTTTAGGGAAAAAGTTGAGACAAGTTTTGACCTCTACAACCTCTTGTTAGTTCCCATTTTACATTTTGACATTATTGGAATTACAAAATATTTCAAAATATTATCTATTAATTCGTCCATCCCACTTTCCTTTCACATTAATGCATAGAAAGAGAAAAGTGTATTGTTCTTACCAACACCTAACTACTGTAAGCGTCCCTTTTTATTATGTTGTGTTTTCTTGCCTTTTCCCCATTTGACTAAAGATAATATGAAGATTTGCAAAATTGATTTTACTCATATGGCATGTAGTACATTATGTGTTCTGTATATGAGCAACCCAATTTGTGCCATTCTTTACCACAAGAGTAAAATATATGCTAAGCATACTGCTCTTTCCAGGCAGGCAAGATGTGTCAAGATAAGGGCCAGCAAGAAATCAGTGGCTATTAAAGGGTTAATCTCTTTATGGGCAATGTTCGATATGAAGCTGTCTGGGATTGCTGGAGAATACTGTTGTCTCCTAATTCTTACCAGCTTCAGTGCGGTGCTAGACAACAGCAGCGGTCAGTCACCTAGACATTGAACTGTAAAGAAAAGAGTTAATATCTCAAGAACAGTTGCTAATTTTAATATCCTATAAACTGAAAACGTGCTTGTTTTTCCAAGTACCATCCAACAACAACACTAATCTATGAAGATGGGAATAACGCTTCAAACATCTGGAACTGCAAAATACCCTTTATTTTCATCCATTGCTTGAGCAGCTTGGTAAAGACACTGATGATCCCCCATAGTGGAGCATTTTTGGTTTCTTCACTATATTTTTAGTGGTGCAAAATCCTTAAAATTGATTATTAATTTTAATTCCAACTTTGCTGTGTGATGAAGAACATGCTGTATATCAACCAGTTACTTTGAAAAACAAATTATTAAAGCTTTTACTACCAAAAAGTTAACAGTATTTGAATGTTATTGTATGTTTCTAATAAAATAATTACAATGTATTATTGAGGTAATTGGCTTATGTTACCTATATGCGACATAAGTCAGCATACAAATCGTGTGCAACGCAGGAGAGTTTACAAACAAGTACATCAGCACTTAGAAAACACAGAAATATATGACAGCATTGAATACAGAATACTGTTTACTTATATAGTACCGCAATATTCCACAGCACTTTACAGTTCAGAGCAGTCATGTGAAAACATTATCTGACATTATAGAGTAGGGCCTCCTTCACACGTCCTGATATTGGAAAAAACAGTCCTGGTGTTATCTGTGTCCATGTGTGTCACCATCTGCCACCGTGTGTACGTGTGTGTTGTCCGTGTGTGCGCGTGTGCCATCCGTGTGTACGTGTGCTATCCATGTGCATGCGTGTGCCGTCCATGTGCCTCCATGTGACATGTACTGTAATAGAATGCAGAATAGAAATGACAGATTTAGGTGTTAAAGATGTGCAAAGATAGAGATAGATAGATAGATAGATAGATAGATAGATAGATAGATAGATAGATAGATAGATATGGGATAGATAGATAGATAGATAGATAGATAATAGATAGATAGATAGATAGATATGGGATAGATAGATAGATAGATAGATAGATAGATAGATAGATAGATAGATAGATAGATAGATAGATAGAGAGAGAGAGAGATGGATGGATGGATGGATGGATGGATGGATAGATAGATAGATAGATAGATAGATAGATAGATAGATAGATAGATAGATAGATAGATAGATAGATAGATAGTACAAAAAAGATCAAGACAGCCCTCCTTCTGAATCAAATAGAAAGTATGGAGACTGGTGGAGCACCCATGTAGTGCTGAACGAGGAGCAATGAGGGCTATTAAATATTCCAAATTTAATAGAATTAAGGCTCTTTTATTAACTTGGGGAATCCATACAACTTTTCATACTAATATTCAGGTCAAGAACCTTTGTCAAATACTTAGATTTTTTAATACAGTGTTAATCTGTATTTCCGTCTGCTTTGCTCCCTCCTTCTGTACCTGTTAGGGCCTAGTTTTTTGCTCATGTTAATTGTATTTGTCTATATTTGCCTCTTGTCACATGTAAAGCGCCATGGAATAAATGGTGCTATAAAAATGTATAATAATAATAATAATAGTTGTGGAATTTTGCTGTCAAATCTCTCTACAGTTGTTGCTAAAAGTGTTGAGACTGCTCAAACAAATTTTGGTTTTCGCAAAGTTTACTGCTTCAGTGTCTTTACATCTTTAAGTCAGATGATTCTATTTTTACAGAAATACAATTAGAAGTACTTTATACATTTTTACCCTTTCATTGACAAATACACCACGTTTATGTAAAGACTCAATGTTTACAGTGTTGTCAGTTATTTTTCAAGGCTCCTGCCATTCACCCTAGCATGATGGACACCAGCTTCAGGGCCCAATCTTGACTGATGACGGCCCATTCTTGTCTAATCAGTGCTTGGCGCTTATCATAATTTCTGTATTTTTGTTTGACCTCTTGTTTTCTGAGAATTGTCCACAAGTTTTCAATGGGACTGAGATCTGGGGAAATTTTAATAATGTTAAGCAGAACATTAAGCCCCCAACATTGGGACCTCCAACGTTCAACTGAACTTGATCTTTTTTCACTTCCTTGTGTGACCATGGAGAGAACAGATTTGACTGGAGTGGTGATTATGTATTCTTGTTACCCATCCATTCCAAATCTCTGGGGCTGACAGGCAAGCGGTCGGATTAGGTATTTATTACTTATACTGTGCCCAGCTGATAAATATTCTCAGGAACATTGCAACATATTTATCAAGCAAAATGTGCCAAAAAAAACTTTCCTTCCTGACTAGCTCCATATTTATTATGTGTTTTGGACACATTTTGGGCTTTGGCCATCAATGGATATGGCTTTATTGAAAGAGGTGTGGCTTCCCAGAGAGGAGGTGTGGTCTAATGTGCGACACCAACATTTTGGCGTAAATTTCAGACAAAAACACAAGCAAACTTAGACTAGACAAACTAAACTACACCAGACTAATAAAACAGCATGAACCATTTTTACTAAATCTAGTGCTTTTTAAGACTGTCTAGTCTGACTAGGCAAAGTCTGCAGTGTCTGAGGATTATACAGTGCTGTGGAATAGGCTTCATTTGGTTTTTAGTAAATACTTATGGTACAAAAATATGTTTTGCAGGAAAAAAGGTTGAAAAAGTGACAAGTGATACATTAGTTTTGGCACCAGTTTTTAGGCTCATAAAAACTGATGAAGATGCACATCTCCGTCATGGTGTCCATTCATACTAGACACCACATCACAGTGCCGGATCTAATGACCAATACCAGACACCTGATGGACCCCTTAACTAATAATTAGGTTCCTCGGGTTCTGCTAAGGTGTCATCATTACTTATGACAGAATCTACTACAGAAGGTCTGATGAGAGCCTCCTACACAGATATGAACACACCCTGACATGTGTGGACACACTCCTACAACCTTAGCCATGTTTCCAAAAGTCATCATAAATTCAATTGTCTAATGTGCTGACAGACGAGGAAGAACACTACAGAATTCAGGAACGGACATATCATTGCTGCAGCCTGCACAGCTGCACAGGGGCCCAAGAGATAAGGGGCCACTGCCACCCCCACAGCAGGTGAAATTGTGCATTATGAGGACCTCTTGGACTCTAAAGGGTCCATATAGTGTTCTTGCCCAGGGGCCCTTTTTTGTCAACGTCCCCAGTGACAGAATGAAAGAATATTCTGGAGGATGCACCTGATGGAAGGGACCATGCTCTGCTGGAGAGTTTATGAGATCATTTTTGTTTAAGTATTTATGGAAATGATTTATTTTGTGATCAAGTGTACCTTGTAGATTGTGAGCCTTCGCGGGCAGGGTCCTCTCTCCTCCTGTTCCAGTCATGACTTGCATTGTCTAAGATTACTGTACTTGTTTTTATTATGTATACCCCTCCCCACATGTAAAGTGCCATGGAATAAATGGCACTATAATAAATAATAATAATAATAATGACCTGCTCTGGGTAGTAGCCTCAAATGTTAAGGTGGCCAGCAGCATCATTAGATCCTTTCTACACATATCAGTGAGATTGTGCTGGGAGCAGTCTAAACAACATGCCACAACGCCTCAGTGCTCAGCGCTGGTCCCATCTGATACAGCTGAGTGATATATCGCCAGGCACAGACATAAACTAAACATATATGACCAGGAAACTGAAGTGAACAGCAATGTGGTTCGGAATTTATTTTTTCTTCCTTAAACAGTTTTTAAGAGGATTTAAACAAGAGTGAAACAAGAAAAAGGCAGCTGTGGAAAAAGCAACAAATCATAGTAGTAGGGAAAATATGGCAGGGGACTTGGGCCTAATCATGCATTAAACTATGGTAATGGAGGTGCTTGAGCTGAAGTGTGTTAAAGTTAAGTCTGTAACTGCCATTAAACCTGGGGATGAGGTAAATAAGAATCATGACTGCATTGGAAAGCTGCTTCGCTCCCGCACTCCTATACATCACGGAGTAAAAATGTCTGATTTTCCCAAGCCTGTGCCATATCTTGACCATAATGCTCAGGAGGAAAACAGCCAAGGCACTGTACAATTGGGAGACTTGCCCCCATGACTCTGCAGCCACAAGCCCAACCTGTAATTACAAAGCAAACACGGATGAAATATTGGATTGGTTTCACTAGTGACAAGATCTACGGTTTTTGCCGCCAATTTGTTTGTGTAGCACTATTTAAGGGCACTTGATTGAGGAAACGTTGAAAATAGCAGTTAGGGTTTCCCTAATGAGACCTCTAGAGGAAACTAAGAAACATTGAAGGCTCAAGGAAGATGAAGAGCCAAAGGAGGGGGTATTAACCCTTTAAACCTTCAGAACTGCAGCACAAACATCATATACAAATACATAATCTAGTTTTTGTAATGTTGTAGACAATACATGTATAACAATAGGCAAAAACTCAAATAAATACAAATTCTGTATTAGGTGTTTAATACGTGTGATCCAAAAACTGCAAAACATAATGTCTGCATACAAATTAGAATATTGCAGTGTTAAAATGGGTTTATGTGCTAATTTTATATACCACTTTCATATTTTATTGTGCTGTGAATTGTAAAAAAAATTATAATTACTTTTAGCAGATAAATGAAAAACAAGAATGTTACATACAAAGAAAAGTAGAAAGAGGAATGCTTTAAGCAAACAGGTCCACTTAGATAAAAAAAATTATTTTCATTGCGTATATTTAAATTTGTAAGTTCACATCACCAGTAAAAAAACGTATTCAGAAAAAATACAGTGAAACCAGGGGAAAGAACCCACCTATAAAATAGTAAAAATAAGGTCTAAACCAGGGAAGAGAACCCCCCTATAATAAAATAAAAATAAAGTCTAAACCAGGAGAGATAACCCCCCTATAATAAAGAAAAAATAAAGAATAAACCAGGAGAAATACCCCCCCACCACCACCATAATAAAGTAAAATAAAGTCTAAACCAGGGAAGAGAACCCCCTATAATAAATGAAAAATAAAGAATAAACCAGGGGAGAGAACCCCCCCCCCCCATAATAAAGTCTAAACTAGAAAAGAGAATCCCCTATAATATAGTAAAAATAAAGAATAAACCAGGGGAGAGAACCCCCCCTATAATAAAGGAAAAATAAAGAAAAAACCAGGGGAGAGAACCCCAAATATTAAAGGAAAAATAAAGAAGAAAGCAGGGGAGAGAACCCCCCATAATAAAGTAAAATAAAGTCTAAACCAGGGGAGATAACCCCTCTATAATAAAGGAAAAATAAAGAATAAACCAGGGGAGAGAACCCTCCTATAATAAAGGAAAGATAAAGAATAAACCAGGGGAGAGAACCCCCCTATAATAAAGGAAAGATAAAGAATAAACCAGGGGAGAGAACCCCCCAATAATAAAGGAAAAATAATGAAGAAACCAGGGGAGAGAACCTCCCCCATAATAAAGGAAAAATAATGAAGAAACCAGGGGAGAGAACCTCCCCCATAATAAAGTAAAATGAAGTCTTTACCAGGGAAGGGAACCCCCTATAATAAAGTAAAAATAAAGAATAAACCAGGGAAGAGAACCCCCCTATAATAAAGGAAAGACAAAGAATAAACCAGGGGAGAGAACCCCCATATAATAAAGGAAAGATAAAGAATAAACCTGGGGAGAGAACCCCCCAATAATAAAGGAAAAATAATGAAGAAACCAGGGGAGAGAACCTCCCCTATAATAAAGTAAGATAAAGTCTAAACCAGGGAAGAGAACCCCCTATAATAAAGTAAAAATGAAGAATAAAAGAGGGGAGAGAACCCCCCAATAATAAACAAAAAATAAAGAAGAAACCAGGGGAGAGAACCTCTCCCATAATAAAGTAAGATAAAGTCTAAACCAGGGAAGAGAACCCCCTATAATAAAGTAAAATTAAAGTATAAACCAGGGGAGATAACCCCCAAATAATAAAGGAAAAATAAAGAATAAACCAGGGGAGAGAACCCCCAATAATAAAGAAAAAATAAAGAAGAAAGCAGGGGAGAGAACCCCCCATAATAAAGTGAAATAAAGTCTAAACCAGGGGAGATAACCCCTCTATAATAAAGGAAAAATAAAGAATAAACCAGGGGAGAGAACCCCCCCCCCCCCCCCGCCCCATAATAAAGTAAGATGAAGTCTAAACCAGGGAAGGGAACCCCCTATAATAAAGTAAAAATAAAGAATAAACCAGGGAAGATAACCCCCTATAATAAAGGAAAGATAAAGAATAAACCAGGGGAGAGAACCCCCCAATAATAAAGGAAAAATAATGAAGAAACCAGGGGAGAGAACCTCCCCCATAATAAAGTAAGATAATGTCTAATCCAGGGAAGAGAACCCCCTATAATAAAGTAAAATGAAGAATAAACCAGGGGAGATAACCCCCCAATAATAAAGGAAAAATAAAGAATAAACCAGGGGAGAGAACCCTCCCATATAATAAAGACAAAGTAAGGAATAAACCAGGGGAGAGAACCACCCTATAATAAAGTAAAATAAAGTCTAAACCAGGGAAGAGAACCCTCTATAATAAAGGAAAAATAAAGACTAAACCAGGGAAGAGAACCCCCCAATAATAAAGTAAAATAAAGTGTAAACCAGGGAAGGGAACCCATCTATAATAAAGTAAAATGAAATCTAAACCAGGGAAGAGAACCCTCTATAATAAAGTAAAAATAAAGAATAAATCAGGGGAGAAAACCCATCTATAATAAAGTAAAAATAAAAACTGAACCAGAAAAGAATCCAATTATAATAAATATACAACAAAGTAAATAATATAAAGTGCAATATACAAATGAATATAAATGTGTCCTAATGCTAAAGTTGTACTGTAAGTATATTGAAAGTAATGCTGTAAGGTTAATATTGAACTGTTTTACTAGATAGATAGAATGCCCATCTCAATGTAATATTTACAATTGTTTCTCTTTTTTTCTTCATAATATATTCATCAGTAAATATCACTTATGAAATCATTATTGATGTGCATGCTACATTTACAGTGCATGTATGTAGGTGACAATAGAAATATGCTGCTTAAATAAAACTCAGACATATAGAATAGGGAATGGGAAAATGTTATTACCAGATATTATGCATACATTTATAGAGCCTGGAGGACCGTTCACACGAGAAATAATTCAATTATTTTATATTTAATAAAGCTATACAATAACAGTGAAAATTATACTTTTATTTCATGCATATTGTTTGAAATCAGATTGCACAGATACAAACTTACATACAATCGAAATGTACACAGACCGAATCCTGTCAGATATTGACTGCAGTTTGTCTACAATATTTAATGTCATATTTTATTTCAAATTTGATGATAGAAGTCTGCTATTAATCTCTCTCTGCCATCCTAGAAGACTTTGGAATTGGATACATCCTAGTGGGCATTACTGGTACTGCAGTTTTCACAAAAAATAATACTGTTGTAAAAATAATGAGTGGAGCACAATCCTTTTCAGTGTTTTCTATGATTTATTTATCCACATGGATTGGAATTATCAGTCACTTAAATTCACAGAAAAATATTGCAATTCGAAAGTTGTGTCTGTGAGTTGTTCAAAATCTTTCTTATCATTCCCCTCTTGCAGGGGTTTAGAATATCTCATCAAAACAAATAGGACTACAATACATGATCACATCATAGTACTGTATGTGGCACTATTGTCCCAATATAACATTTTAGAAAATGTTTTCATCACACCAAATCTCTGCTGAAAGCATCAGTGTCTCTGAATTGCCCACATGCAGATAGATGTGCAACTTTATTCCCTTTATTGGCAGAACAACTCTATAAACTGGAAAAAATATGTAAACAGAAATGATGACGGATCCGATGCCAAAAGCCAAGAACTGCTCCTCCGTCTAATCATCTGCAAGGAACAGACTGAGGTCTCCAGCTAGCATCTTGTATGTGCCCTGTTTATGTTGCTGCAGCCCTGTCCTCGGCTGTTTTATGGCTGTGCCTGGCATGTAACAATACCCAGAAGTGGCTGTTTAGTACACAAAGATAACATGTATTTTGTAAAATATTTGGTAATTTGTAGCATGGTAGCTCTGGAGCTGGAGAACTTAGCCCTGTCTAACTTTATTTGTATGGCTGAAATGCAGCTTGAAAGGAGATCAGAGGGTGCAGGAGGCCTGGTAACAGGAGAGTGACCAAATGACCTATGGGCTGATTATATGTCATTAACTGGAGACTCCGAGGATCGAAATTACCACGAGGACCTCACTCAGCCAGGTCAATTATCCTGCATGCACTCACCCCAGCTCCTACTGCTAAAAATACTGAGCACTGCCCTATGTTACCATGTGTCACCACAGCCACTGTCGGCTGCACGATTACTTGTGTCACCCGAAAATAGGAAAACACAGGTCATTGTGGAACCCATAAAATGGCATCCAGTCATAATTCTGAGAGATAGCAAGATAAGGTTTTATATAAAAGCACATAATAACGTGATGATCACATCCAATACCTAAAGGAAAGCACTGACTGCACAGGTACATAGAGACAGAGAGCGAGGGATGAATGGATGGATGGATAAATGGATGGATGGATGAATGGATGAATGGATGGACAGATATTGACAGAGATAGATCAATCTATAAATATATAGATAATTAGTAGACATTAAAATTAAACAAAAGCCAATATTAATATAGAAACAACATGTTAATACATCAAATCTTTATTAAGATCATGCATTTGTAAAAAAAAAGGGATAGATAGATATTTCTATAAGTAAAATACATATTACAACTAAGAAAAAATACCGTTACATTTGAACTTATTCATACATTAAAGTATACTTATCTGTAGAAATAGCATGTATTTTAACATAATAAATGCATAATAGATAGATAGATAGATAGATAGATAGATAGATAGATAGATAGATAGATAGATAGACAGACAGACAGACAGACAGATAGATAGATAGATAGATAGATAGATAGATAGATAGATAGATAGATAGATATTATCCAGAAAAATGATGGCAGCACTCCAATAGAAAAAAATAAATGTGGTTTATTGGCCCATGTGCAACGTTTCAGTCC